>NW_025411338.1:0-4866 GCF_002201575.2 Neomonachus schauinslandi | reverse complement strand
TTTTTTTTAGGGGTCGGATATATTTCATCTGTCCCCTATGTAATTGCCAGATTTTCTTGACGCATTGATTATTGCTAAAATATAGGCTGGCAGGATTGAAGGCATTCCTGGGTAGTTTGCATACGTTCCCTCCTTTAAGACTATTATGCAGCAGCTGCCACTTTTACGTTCATCATATCCTGGTTTTAGCATTATGTGAGTCAAACAGGACATTTCTTCAGGGATCAACTCTCCTGAGATTTTAAAATAAGCCACATGGAGATAATAAATGGAGAAGGTGTTGGGTCATCTGTATTACTTTACATACCTTCCTCTGGGCATTTCCAGAGCCTGGAACTCAGAACTCCTTAGGTTTTAGCCAGGTGACACACACTTTATATGAGAACGGAAGCACTTTCTGAATTCCTAATAGCGATTTGGGTGCCAGAGCTATGGACCATTAGGCACCTCTTTATGGTGGCTTCCGCTGAAACAGGTGAGTTGCAGGACTTTGAAACTGGGTGCATAAAACATGTTCTCTAGTGCTTTTGGTTTTGTCTATTTAGTTCTGTAATTTTAAGGAGTAATAACCCATGGAAAAGCATCCATAGAAAAACTGAGAAATTAAAATATGAGGGTATTACTCAATGACACTGAAACTTTTTTCTTTTACACTTTGTCAAAAAGATTTTATAAATTTTTAAACATGAATTTGCTTCTCTCAATTTAATACCATTTTGCTGTTATATTGTGTTGTATAGTGGTAATTTTAACACTTTCATGATATAACTTCTTCTTACTCATTGAAAAAAAGGTGAAAAATATTTTGTGGAAATAGGGTGTTTTTCATTTTCTTTTGGGTTATATTTTACAATGAGATCTGGAAGAACATATATCAGTGATTCCAAGGGATAATGGTAGTCTTACTGTTCTCGCTTAAAATTTTCAAACTGAAATACAGACAATTTTCACTATTATCCTACAATTATTTATTACCATATTCTAACTGATAATTTATGTTACAACGAAAAAATAAATCCAGTTGTAAAGATATCAAAATAATTACTTTTTAAATCTGTTTTTTTAATTTTCTCTGAGAATGTACATTTTCTATACTTACGTATGTCTCTCTACCAAATATTAATTATGCAGAATATATGATGAATTTTCCAAGAAACTTGAAATTTGGTTCCTGCTCGAACCCCAAATTAGATGGATGTATTTGATTTCATCATTTACCTCCTCTATTCATCCGTTTCCCCTAGGAAAAATTATTTGAGTACATGAAAGCAGGAGGAGCTACTATTTACTGATACCTGCTAATTTCAAGTGCTCAATTAAGTACTCACTATACATGATCTTATTTTCTTCTTGCATCAGCCACATAATTAATGACTCATTTTTATTTATTTGTATTCATTTTTAAGGACATACTTTTAAAACACAAACTTGAGACCCAGATGATGTAAGAATGTGCTTTACTTCACAGAACTTGCAGTTGTTGGAATACATCTTAGAATTGTGCTCTGACTGAAGCACAAGCTCATGGCACTTCACCTCCTCACTTCTCCCTGCTGGAATTGTGGATGACCTGGAACCTACTGAGAGGGTTCTTAATGTAGCTTGACCTGTAGAGAGGACAGGAGTTCATGTGTTCCCTTGGTTCAGTCAACATTTCTACAGTTATTTTATGTGTTTTAATGCACTCACAGATTTATTAAATATATACTTATTCTGTATTTCCCATTTGTAATGAGATCTATTTTGTAGGTGAACCAAGCCTGGGAATGGATCCATCCAGAAAAGCATAAAAAAATATTTCACTTTTTTGAATCCATTTATCAGTTACATGAAAGATAATCATTTAGTGTAGCCTATGACTTTGAGAGTCCATTATTTATTTTATTTTGTTTGTTAATATGTCAACCTTCTCACTATCAATATTATAGTTGGGATAAAAAACTGAGAGAACTAATATGAACTGTGGAAGTTAACTTCCAGAAACAGGGTTTGGGATTGATGTTACCTCCTTGGTACCTGGTTTCTCCCCCTTGATTTTCCAGATACAAATCATCTTCTCACGTTTCATCTACTTCATGTGCAATTCCAAAATAATACTAGTGTCTACTCGTTTTAGTTGTTCTTATATTGGATGAGACATCACATATTAAGGGTTTCTCATAGTCTGGAATACTATCTTCTACAAATTTTTATCATCCTCGTTGTGTCTGACTTGCTACACATGTAGTATGTACATGAGAATCAGAGTCATTCAGCTTTAATGTTTCGGATCTAATTGAGAAAAGGACCAGCCCGAAATATTGGTCAATGAGGCATTTAACATAGAACATACAGATGGGAATGGTGAAGCTTTGCTATTTCTGAGAAAACCACATTGAAGTGTGGATAGAAATAAAAGAATGAATCTAAAAGGATATTGGATTCTGTGTAATCATAGATTTTATACAAACAGAATATAAGGTAATATGATTTTTATCCTGTTTTATTATTAGTTTCAGAGGTAGAAATTAGTGACTCATCAACTGCAAACAAAACCCAGTGTTCATTACATCAAGTGCCCTCCTTAATGCCCATCACCCAGTTACACCATCCCCCCACCCACCTCCCCTCCTGTTTTTAATGCGCAATAAAACAACACACATGATTAGATATACTCTTGAATTGTAAATCTACCTTCACAGTTGAATTAAATTGTTGACAGGAAATACCAAAGAATAAGTTTTTATCTTTTAGTCTTTGTGCTTACTTTTTTTAAAATGGGAGACATTGTTTTATGTATCATAAATTCCATGTTATAGTACAATTTTTAAAAAATGTTATATTAAAACATAAGAAACTGTTTCAAAATTAATAATCAAAGAACCTGTTACCTTAGAATGATTCGAATTACCATAGTTATGTGTGTGTTCTAGGTTTTAAGAAATTCATAAATGGTGGATTGAATGCATTGTCCAATCCAAACGTATTGTAAATATTGTGTCACTGAAACTATTCCTAGACTTTAAAATAATGTATAATTAAATGACATGTTAGTTTTCAAATAAATATTCATTTCACTTGAAAATGTTTGGGTGGGAAATATCTACTTATAGCTAATAAATATAATAGTAAGAAAATTATTAAGGCTAATCTTTGTAGAGATATTGTATTGTGTCATGCTATGGTATTATCTCTTAATCCTTAAAGAGAAGGATTCTATATTCCATTCCATTTTGCACATAATAAGGCTGAGATTAAAACAGATATAAATTTAAATTATCTAAATTTACCCAACTACTAATCGGTAGAATGGGTATTCAAGCACAAGAAGTCTAGTCCTTAAATCTGTACTTCTATACTCATAAAGTTAGAGAAAACCATTGTATTGAGTGAAGGATCAGGGAGAACAATAGTGCTATCAGTTCTCTAATTTTCAAAATGTGCATTATTAAATAAGTCACATAACTTTCTGAACTTTAATTTCCTGCTGGGGAAGTGTTTGTTGTAAAGACATTTAACATGACTTTTCATTGGAAACATAAGATAGAATGAATGAAATGTCTGACGTTATCACAATTTTTATTTAAAATGTTGTTAGCTTAAAGTCATTTCTTCTTCAATCATAAATCGACATAGGGCCTTCAAAACCTTAATTAAAGTAACTTATCATCTGAAAAATACATATTTAAAGGCAGTTTTAAGCATGGGCATTAGCTGATAGTTTCAAATACAAGAATAGAGCACAAAGTGAACCACAATGCTTTATATTGGCCCATGGATGGCAGCAACAATCCCCTTTGCTCTGAATCCCTGCAACCTTTACTGACGCCTCTTTTTGCCCCTTCACATCACATATATATCGGCCATCACCTCATTCAGCAAACTCTGAGACTGTCCCCTTCTTTTTTTCTACTTTGCATTCTAATCTCCACAAATCTCTTAAAATAAGCAGTCAGCACGACGGGACTTGACCTGGGAGAGATTCGCTTTGGTGGAGTTTGGGACACCTGGATGACTCAGTGGTGTCCCTCCGCCTTATGTTCTCCTTCAAAGTCCACCCAAGAATCCCATGGGAATAACCCATTCCCCTGGTTGAAGACCCTCAGCTGAATTCTTCAAATTCAGGACTTACTGTTGTTTACCCACAATTTTGAAACTGACCTCATTCAATGGAGGAAGAGACAAGGGGCAGATAGGGGGAATGGGGACTGACGTGTGAGTTTCAAAATAAGACCTGCTCTGACCTTACTTCGGTGGAATTTGTTGGGAGCAAAGCTGAAATGAAGTCAGAGGATGGAGTTCAGTTTGGGCTTTGCCACCAATGTGTTGGGCGTCCATGAACTGGTTATTGATCAGAACCTGCCATGAAAAGGTTGGATCGCTTCATCGTGAGATAACTTAATAGCTGATAAAACTTAGTGGACATCAGTTTTTAACGTGTGTGTGCCAATTGGCACTTGTAATTATATGTATAATCATTTATTTCATAAACATCTGTGAATATCAAACCCTGTGGATACAGCTAAGCTAATTTTGGGGGAAAAAGTGTCAAAAACAGAAAACCAGAGTCCCTACTCTTGCTAACTATGTTTTGAATTTTCAGTCCCAGCTATTTATTCCCAGCTCTGCATCTGCCACTAAGTGACAACACTTAATGGCTTCTTTCTTCCAGGAAATGTGAATGTGCGGAGATAGCAGTTCACTTAGTGTTAGCCTAAGTACATACAAAGAAGTAGTCTACGAAAGAAATTAAATATCATGTTCTTATAAAAAAATTAAAAAAAAAAACAACACAAAGTGAACCACAACAGAACAAACGAAGCCAGTGCTAGAAACTGTCTAGCAAAGTATGAATTACCTGAATCTAGAAACAAGGAGACTGACTTA
>NW_025411337.1:0-4869 GCF_002201575.2 Neomonachus schauinslandi | reverse complement strand
CCCGGGTGGCGCAGTCGGTTAAGTGGCTTCGGTCGGCCGTGATCCCAGGGTCCTGGGATCGAGCCCCAGAGACCTACATCAGGCTCCCTGCTCAGCGGGGAGTCTGCTTCTCCCTCTGCCCCTCTCCTGGCTCTGCTTGTGCTTGCTCCCTGCCCCCACCACCCTCCATGTCAAATAAATAGATAAAATCTGAAAGAAAGAAAAAGAAAGAAAGGGAGGGAGGGAGGGAAGGAAGGAAGGAAGGGGGGAATTTTAAAAAAGAAGAAAAAATTTTCTTTACCTGCCCAGAAAAACAAGGTTTCTATGTTCTTTTTTTTTTTTTTTAAGATTTTATTTATTTGACAGAGAGAGACACAGCGAGAGAGGGAACACAAGCAAGGGGAGTGGGAGAGGGAGAAGCAGGCTTCCTGCCGAGCAGGGAGCCCATGTGGGACTCGATCCCAGGACCCTGGGAGCATGACCCGAGCCGAAGGCAGACACTTAACGACTGAGCCACCCAGGCGCCCCTCTATATTCATTTTTATCAGGTCTTTAATTATGTAAGAAAACGAAAACTTCTCAATATTAAGGGAGCTAAATTTTGCTAACTGTATAACCTTCTGTAGAATCTCCTGTGGCCCCCTTGGTGAAACAGATAATAAAGTTTTAAGTTTTGTAATGATCTGTGATCCTATGTAGGCACGTGCCTTGAAACCTTCTGAGATGTTTCTTGGTTGGTTGGTCGGTCGGTCAGTCAGTCGGTCGGTCAGTCGGTCGGTCGGTTGGTTTGGCTGGCTGGCTGGCTGGCTGGCTGGCTGGCTGGCTGGCTGGCCGGCCGGCCAGCCGGCTGTTCATTCCTTCCTTCATTCATTTTCAACAGATGCCGAGAAAATCAAATCCTAAATAGAGTCTCTTGACTAATTAATCTAGTCTATTTGGTGTGTTAAGTTACATGGGAAGCACTGTCAAACAAATAGTGGTAAGACTTCTTAGATTACATTATGTGCGTAAATGCTGTAACTGTTCCAAAAATTATATGAAATTCCCAGAGTTTTTATTTTTTTTTTAAAGAATTTATTTATTTGGGGCGCCTGGGTGGCTCAGGCGTTAAGCATCTGCCTTCGGCTCAGGTCATGATTCCAGGGTCCTGGGATTGAGCCCCGCATCGGGCTCCCTGCTCGGCGGGAAGCCTGCTTCTCCGTCTCCCACTCCCGCTGCTTGTGTTCCCCTCTCTCGCTGTGTCTCTCTCTGTCAAATAAATAAAATCTTTAAAAAAAAAAAAAGAAGAATTTATTTATTTGAGAGAGAGCAAGAGAGCACCAGCAGGGGGAGGGGCAGAGGGAGAGGGAGAAGCAGGTTCCCTGCTGACACAGGGCTCAAAATCCCAGGACCCTGGGGATCATGACCTGGACCAAAGGCAGCTGTCTAACCGACTGAGCCAACCCAGGTGCCCATAAAGTTTCTGTTTATTTGTTTTAGATTTTATTTATGTATTTGACAGAGAGAGACACAGCGAGAGAGGGAACAGAAGCAGGGGGAGTGGGAGAGGGAGAAGCAGGCTTTCTGCGGAGCAGGGAGCCTGATGCGGGGCTCGATCCCAGGACCCTGGGATCATGACCTGAGCCGAAGGCAGACAGACGCTTGACGACTGAGCCACCCAGGCGCTCCTCCGAGATTTTATTTTTTAAATAATCTCTACACTGAACATGGGGCTCGAACTCACAACCCTGAGATCAAGAGTCATGCTCTCTACCGACTGAGCCAGCCAGGTGCCCCTGGAATGTCATCTCGAAGAGACACATGCATAGACTCAGATATGGTGAGACTGCTTTAAGAAAGTCAGATTGACTTTATGGAGCCAATAAAGCCCCTTGGAAATGTTGGCCTGATAACCTTGCTTAGAGAGGTCCCCTCAACCTTACCAGGTGAGTGAAGAGTGCCACCTCCTGGCAGATGCAGGAACTTCAGGAAATTTGGAGGCCCTCAAAGAAGAGAGGAATTCACCCAAATCTACAAGTCTTTTTTTTTTTTTGTAATTTTTTGAAATTCTTATGTTAATCCGCATACATTACATCATTAGTTTTAGATGTAGTGTTCCATGATTCATTGTTTGTGCATAACACCCAGTGTTCCATGCAGAATGTGCCCTCCTCAATACCCATCACCAGGCTAACCCATCCTCCCACCCCCCTCCCCTCTAGAACCCTCAGTTTGTTTTTCAGAGTCCATCATCTCTCATGGTTCATCTACCCCTCCGCAAATCTACAAGTCTTGCAGGCGAATCTGATGGCCAATATTTGGCTTGGTTCTCGGCTTTAAAAAGGCAGTGTTTAAAGGATCAATCTAAAATTCCTTATAAAAAGCTCAATCAAAGCAGATTTAAAAGAAGGAAAGGAAAAAGAAAAGAGAAAAAAGACCCCATATATGGTCAACTGCTATTCTTGCTGTCCCTACGTAGATGGTTGGGCCAAGTTTGTTAAAACTGGACTTGTTTTACAAACAAATTAATCTTCATTTGGCTATCTTTGACAGGAATGAAGGTGACTTTAGAGAGAAAGATTACATTTCAATAACACACTTTTGTGAGTGTTAGACTAATTATCTTTGAACGTTTGTTGTTTGCCTATAAAACTGGACTGGATCCTGGATCCTTCTGGTTTCCTTGAGTATCTGACTGTGACTCTTCAAACTAAGGTTTCCAACATTCTCCCATTCTCTCTCTCTCTCTCTCTTTTTTATTCTTATGTTAATCCCCATACATTACATCATTAGTTTTAGATGAAGTGTTCCATGATTCATTGTTTGTGCATAACACCCAGTGCTCCATGCAGAACGTGCCCTCCTCAATACCCACCACCAGGCTTAACCCATCCTCCCACCCCCCTCCCCTCTAGAACCCTCAGTTTGTTTTTCAGAGTCCATAGTCTCTCATGGTTCGTCTACCCCTCCGATTTCCCCCGCTTCATTCTTCCCCTCCCGCTACCTTCTTCTTTTTTTTCCTTTAACATATATTGCATTATTTGTTTCAGAACATTTTCCCATTCTCTTATCTTACAATCATTAAGAACTAAAACTGTCCTTTTTCCTGAAGTCTGGCAAATGAAAGCTGGACAACTTGAAATAAATTTCAGGGAAATGACCACAGTAACTCATATATAGACAATCTTTGTGCCTGTTGCTCTATGAGTCACTCAAAATGAGACATTTGAACTATACACCAGAAAAATCCGTCAGATTGCCCCTGCCCACTCCCACTCTATTGGAGGATGCTTCAAGCCTGACATCTAGAGACCTTCTCACTGGCAGCACTCTGGACTTAGACACCAGGTGTATCCCTTGTTCCAACCATTAACCATGTTTTCCTTTTGTTTCCATAGAAATGCCTCTTATTAACTACAAGATCACTTGCTGAATGAGGCAGAGTCTATGATCCTTAATTCCACCTTGCTGCACCTGTATTAACTCCTCTTTGGAAAACAAGAACCCATATAAATAGGGGCACCTGGCTGGCTCAGCTGGTAGAACATACGACTCTAGATCTCGGGGTTGTGAGTTCGAGCCCCACATTGAGTGTAGAGATTACTGAATAGAAATCTTTAAAGAAAAAAAAAAAAATAAAAAAGAACCCATGTAAATAAAATCAAACACTAAGCTACTTGGCTACCAGAAGCCCTTCACCACCACAACCTACCCCCCCCCCCCAGGGGAGGGGCTCAGACTAATTTACTGATCTGTATTCTTGGATACCCACCGATATCAGATCAATTTGAGAGAGAATGAGAGAATTGGGTTTGACTCTACTGTTACTATTCCTTAGACTACACTTGGGGATAAAATCAATGGTGTCATGTAGTCCCAAACCATGTAGAAAAATAACCAAGTTCTCAGATAAGGAACTATCTCTGAGACCCCCTCCATTAGCACAAGGGACCAAAAGTTGCGACCTGCAGTGTCTCAGATCCTTCCATTCCAAAGCCTCTACTGCACCCTAATTCAGCTTGAAGCAGTTAAATAAAGAAGGCAGACCTCTGCCCATGTTTCATAGAAATGGAATGCAGGATGGAGAAGGGGAAATTTTAACAGGGAAAAATGTAGCATGTCTGACTCCCTGTTATTTTTATTCCCTTTTAAGCTGTAGGTTAAAAACTTCTGTTTAGCCCTGAACATAGCCATGTTACAGCTAAGATTTACAGAAACTGTTGTTTACCCAAAACCTACCTCCCCTGAGGAGATGAAAGAATAGCCACAGCCATCATCATCCCAATTCCCTAAGACTGAGGGATGATCCTAACTTGGTGGGGGTGGGGGGGTGGGGTGGGGTGGGGATTGAAACCGTGCCCCATAAGGTTAATGAGGTTGATGCTAGCAGAAAGCTTAAAGCTTGTTTTTCAGGGAACTGTTTCCCCCTAGTCAGCTATTGTGTCTTTTCAGGCCCTGCTACCAAATACTGGCTGTCTCTGCAGAAGTCTGGACTCAAGGTCAACTGATAATGGCTGCAGCCTATGAACAAGCAAGGTCCTGATTCCTTACCTGAGAAAAGGAGCCTAAGACCCCATCCAGGTTGTACCAGCTCTCAGAGCATGCACACAGCCTCTTCTCCTTGTCCTCAGATAACCTCCTGACATCAGGGACTCAGTTTTGCCTCATTCAGATGTCAGGTCTCCACCCCGAAGGAAACATGGGAATCTATGGTACGTATGTTTCCTGAATATACGTGCTCCATCTTTCGCCATGAATAATCATAAATGCCCCTTTTCCTTTTTGAAGTTTGATTGTTTGTTTTTATTTATTTATTTCAGAGAGAGAGACGCCCACAGAGAGACAGAGACAGAGAGAGAAACACAGAGAGAGAGAGAGAGAGAGAGAGACAGAGAGACAGAGAGAGAGAGA
>NW_025411336.1:0-4870 GCF_002201575.2 Neomonachus schauinslandi | reverse complement strand
GAAAGAGGGAGGAGACTGCAGCGGCAGCAGCGGCTGGTGGGAGCCCGATGTGGCAGAGGGGCCGCCGCCGCCGACAGGGAGGCGGAGGGCCCGCGAAGCTCAGAGCTGGGGATACCGCCGCCATCCTCTTCGCCTACCCAGCCGCCCTGCTAGTCGCGCTCCCCGCCTACGGATCCTCCCCTCCCAGCCCGTGCAGGCACCCGGCTCGTCGCCTGCTGATCCTCCTTCGACACAGGCTCACCGCGGAGGCAGCAGCGAGGTGTCCGATTTGGGCACGTGAGGCCCGCGATCCGGGGCTGTGGACGCCAGGCAGGGCAAGGCCATTGGTGGGCTCCAGGATGGAGAAGGGGGATGGGGTGGACTCCCGCAGGAGATAAGGGGTGGGGGCGGGCGCCGGGTGAGGCTGGAGTAGGGGAGTGCGATGGGAAATAGGAAACGGGGTGGCGTTAGGAGCCAGGCAAGAAATTGAAGGTGAGCCTGGGGAAGCGAGGGCACTGGATGCCGGGAAAGCGATCCTGGGTAGACAAGGGGCGTATATAGGGCAGCAGGCTGAGGCGTCCAGGGCAGGACGACAGGGAGTGCGTGCGGGTTAAGGCGGTGAAGGGATAGGCGCTTTGCAGGGGATTGAGAGTGGGGGCCAGTGGCGGGTGATGGAGGCAGTGGGTTCTGAACAAGGAGGTAGCCCGCCCCCTCCTGCAGAGTTCCAAACCCCAGCCAGCACCACTGCCGCTGCCGCCCTTCCCCGCTGCCGCCCTTCCCCGCAGCCTAAAGGAACCTAGGCACTTGGCAGGCACGCAGCCAGGATTTCCAGCACTGCTGCCAGGCTCATGGGAAAAATTTAGGTTCTGGCGCAGGGTACATAGACACGTCGCTGTTGGGAGAACTTCACCTTATGTCATATTGAATGTTTCTCTCTTATCTTCTCTTCTCCCCCTGCAGGCATGAAGACCCCCACCGCACAGGAGGCTGAAGGACAACAAACCAGGGCAGCTGTGGGTCGGGCCACTGGGTCGGCAAACATGACGAAGAAAAAAGCCTCCCAAAAGAAGCAGAGGGGTAGACCTTCGTCCCAGTCCCGCAGGAACATCGTGGGCTGCAGAATTTCGCATGGATGGAAGGAAGGTGATGAGCCCATCACCCAGTGGAAAGGAACCGTTCTGGATCAGGTGCCTATAAATCCCTCTCTTTATCTGGTCAAATATGATGGAATTGACTGTGTCTATGGACTGGAACTTCACAGAGATGAAAGAGTTTTGTCTCTTAAAATTCTTTCCGACAGGGTGGCATCATCTCAAGTGAGTGATGCAAATCTTGCAAACACCATAATTGGTAAAGCTGTGGAACATATGTTTGAGGGTGAGCATGGTTCTAAGGATGAATGGAGGGGAATGGTCTTAGCCCAAGCACCTATCATGAAAGCCTGGTTTTATATTACCTATGAGAAAGATCCTGTCTTGTACATGTACCAGCTTCTAGATGATTATAAAGAAGGAGACCTCCGTATCATGCCAGAGTCCAGTGAGTCTCCCCCAGCAGAGAGGGAGCCAGGAGGAGTTGTAGATGGCCTGATAGGTAAACATGTGGAATATACCAAAGAAGATGGCTCCAAACGGATTGGCATGGTCATTCACCAAGTGGAAGCCAAACCCTCTGTGTATTTCATCAAGTTTGATGATGATTTCCATATCTATGTCTATGATTTGGTGAAAAAGTCCTAACTGTTAGGGTAAACTTTGCCACATTTGTGAAAACAAATGTATACTTTGTAGACATGCAAAATAATGTTGCTTTTCAGTGTATTGAAAGCTTAAGGGTCCCTGTTAATTCAACATCTCTGCCAGCATAACTGTTGTTTTGTTCTGAAAAATACAAATTTATGTGGACATGACATGCTGTGTGTAAGGACTTTGTCATGTTGAAAAGATTGGGTGTGTTTGGTGGATGGGGCATGGAAGGAAGGGACAGCTGTAAATGCAGGCTGTGAATAAAGTTCAGCTAGTATCATAATCAGTCATCTAAAAATGGAATAGGACTTAGCTGGCCTGGTCTAGAGGTGGGGGAGGAGAAGGAACTAGAGATGGGCTGTGGGGGGAGGAAGAAGGGGAGGTGACTGCTTAGGAAGAGGTGGGGCAGGGCCAGAAATGGAGAGGCTCTCTGGGGGAGGGATGACCTAAGAGAGAGGCACCCAACTGGGAGGGGGTGGAGAATAACAGAGGGAGAGTGAGATCTTGGGACTTAGAGGAAAACAGACAGAATGCCTTGAGCAGAGAGGGACACAAAGAAGCTTAGAAGAGGTCCAGAGCAAGGCGGAAGAAAGAAGGAGTTGGCAGGAATCTGGAGAGGGGCTAAAGGATACTCAAAAGGAGGGTCTATGCATGAGTAAGGAGCCAGAAGGGGAGGACTACTGAGGAAGAAAGAATTCCAAGGAGAAAGACCGACAGAGGAAGTGAGAACACAGAAAAGGAGGTGTGGGGAGTGGGGCCCATGAGAGATGGGGAGGCCCAGGAAAAAGTTGGACTTCTGGCAGTATCCACATTGTTCTCCCTCGGTCTGTGCAGAAAGGAGGTGATAGCTGTCAAAGAACCAAATGGATTGGAAGTTCCCTAGAACGGCATTTTGACAGGGATGACTCAAGAGTTAAGCAGGAGCCAACTTTATACCTAAAAGGCTTTTCTTACTTCAGACAGCTCATGCCACACCTGCCGAGTAGAACCCCAAGCCTTAGCCTAAACACACTAACCTGACACCCCATGAGCAGGGGGCTGTGAGCAGCCTCCTCACTTTCCCCAGAGGACCCAGGTGCAGTAAATCTTGGACCTGAAGTTCTTGGTTCATTCCCCCTATGCTGGATAAACAGTTCTTGTGGGGAATGGGTCAGCGGGGTGCTCAGGACTTAGATGTGCCACCTTTGGTTTGGAAAGTATTTTATCAAAAAAAAAAAAAAAATGGAACCTTGCTGAACACAGGTACAGGAGTCCCCTCGCTGTTCTTTCTCCTACTGGACTGTGCCTTGCCTCCCTATAGAGGAGGGGCATCAGAGGATTGAGCCTAATGTTTCTCTCCAGGACATGGGGAGTACTTGACAGTCCATGCTTCTCTCAGCAGCTGCCTGAAACCACAGGTGGCTCCACCCAATGCTTCACTGAATGGAGGTCTGCTGCCTCCAGAAGCCCCATTCAGGCTATACCCCGACAAAGCTGGTGGCTACCGACCCTTCACAGGTACATCCTGGCCAGTCTTGCCCACCCCAAGCATACAGAGAAGCTGTGATGGAAGTTTGTGCATCTCTGTTTCCAGGTGAGATGGATGGCATGGGGCAGTCGGGCTGGGAGTTGTGACTTTGTATAACTAACTTCTTCAACTGTATAATGCCACCTATAGGGGCGGTGGTTAGTGGGGAGAGGGTGCAGTAACGCCAATAAAGTCCCTCAGAGATATGGTGCCCCAACACATGGGTCTGTGTCCTCTTTTTCTCCTTGCCTTTCCCCAGTCCTGCTGTGGAAGGTCCCTTCAGGACACTCTCTCTGGTTTCCCCACTTCACACTTCACTAAAATATACCCCTGCCCTCAAAGAAAGAGTTAAGGTGACCCCACTCCCCAGGCTTCCCTAACTCCATACATAGTGGGGCAGGGGTGTAGCTGTTAGCAAGGAGCTTCCAGAAGTCGAACAAAGGTGGTAATTCCAGTTCATTATTTCCACCCAACATGGCCTGAAATGGTTTGCCTGAAGAATTGCCCATGGCAAGCCCACCTTGCAGGGATTAGTTTTCTTTCTTTCATACATCATGAAATTTAGTCTAGCAAAACACCTGCAGGCCACCCATGGGCCAAATTTCAGCCAGCTGTCATGCTTTGTTTGATCCCGGTGTTTTTATTGTTTTCTATTTTTAAATTAGTTACTTAGACATCTGGGAGATTTCACATTACAAAAATCCGTATTTCTGGCCCACCTGAAAACAAAACAATAAACTGAGGATTATGGCCCACATTCCAACAAGAATACAAGCAGCTGGGTCTGAGGAAGGGCTCAGCCCATTTTAGACTCTGAATGTTCTCTCAAACTAGCCATGCCCCCCAGCTGGCCTGATTCACTCTAATAAAATTCCCAGTTGTCCCCTGAAGGCATTTGCACTTGTAGCTTTGGGGCTAGACCCAGGGGGAACTGCCTAGCTCTACTTTTGGCTTAAGCAGACCCTATTTGCTTTTTAATTCATTTGCTTTGTCTTCATCCCACCAATCCTTACTTTAGGTGGGCTCTCTGCCAGGCAGTCTTCAGGCACAGGTACTGGTGATATGGTAATGAACAAAATAAACAAATAAAACAATCTTACCCTGGTGGAGCTTTCATTTTAGTGTGGGAGACAGACAGTAGCCAAGATACAGTAAGTGAAATGTAAAGTATTCTCAAAGTGATAAGTGTTAAGAAAGGATAAATAAAGCAGGGGATGGGGAATTGGAATTCCAGGTGGGAGACTGAAATTGGATAGATAGAGTCCAGGGAGGGGCTCACTGAGAACGTGGCTTTTGAGTAAAGACCAAGGCAGTGAGAGGACCAGCCCTGTGGCTGTCCAGGGAAGGAGCATTCCAGGTAGAGGGACAGCAGGGCAGGAGTAAGCCTGACATGCTCAAGGAACACTGATGATACCAGGATGGCTGGAGCCAAGTGAGTGAGGTAGAGAATACCAGGAAGCAGGTTCAGAGAGGTGATGGGGATCTGGCAGAATCTGATAGTTTGGAGCCTTAGAAGTCCTAGAATGGTTTTTAATGCTGAGTGTGATGGGGAGCCATTTGAGTATTTTCAGCATAGGCACGACATGATTTCCCTCATATTTTAACAGGAGCACTCTTGCAACTCTGGAGAGTTGTCTGT
>NW_025411335.1:0-4873 GCF_002201575.2 Neomonachus schauinslandi | reverse complement strand
CCCGGGTGGCGCAGTCGGTTAAGTGGCTTCGGTCGGCCGTGATCCCAGGGTCCTGGGATCGAGCCCCAGAGACCTACATCAGGCTCCCTGCTCAGCGGGGAGTCTGCTTCTCCCTCTGCCCCTCTCCTGGCTCTGCTTGTGCTTGCTCCCTGCCCCCACCACCCTCCATGTCAAATAAATAGATAAAATCTGAAAGAAAGAAAAAGAAAGAAAGGGAGGGAGGGAGGGAAGGAAGGAAGGAAGGGGGGAATTTTAAAAAAGAAGAAAAAATTTTCTTTACCTGCCCAGAAAAACAAGGTTTCTATGTTCTTTTTTTTTTTTTTAAGATTTTATTTATTTGACAGAGAGAGACACAGCGAGAGAGGGAACACAAGCAAGGGGAGTGGGAGAGGGAGAAGCAGGCTTCCTGCCGAGCAGGGAGCCCATGTGGGACTCGATCCCAGGACCCTGGGAGCATGACCCGAGCCGAAGGCAGACACTTAACGACTGAGCCACCCAGGCGCCCCTCTATATTCATTTTTATCAGGTCTTTAATTATGTAAGAAAACGAAAACTTCTCAATATTAAGGGAGCTAAATTTTGCTAACTGTATAACCTTCTGTAGAATCTCCTGTGGCCCCCTTGGTGAAACAGATAATAAAGTTTTAAGTTTTGTAATGATCTGTGATCCTATGTAGGCACGTGCCTTGAAACCTTCTGAGATGTTTCTTGGTTGGTTGGTCGGTCGGTCAGTCAGTCGGTCGGTCAGTCGGTCGGTCGGTTGGTTTGGCTGGCTGGCTGGCTGGCTGGCTGGCTGGCTGGCTGGCTGGCCGGCCGGCCAGCCGGCTGTTCATTCCTTCCTTCATTCATTTTCAACAGATGCCGAGAAAATCAAATCCTAAATAGAGTCTCTTGACTAATTAATCTAGTCTATTTGGTGTGTTAAGTTACATGGGAAGCACTGTCAAACAAATAGTGGTAAGACTTCTTAGATTACATTATGTGCGTAAATGCTGTAACTGTTCCAAAAATTATATGAAATTCCCAGAGTTTTTATTTTTTTTTTAAAGAATTTATTTATTTGGGGCGCCTGGGTGGCTCAGGCGTTAAGCATCTGCCTTCGGCTCAGGTCATGATTCCAGGGTCCTGGGATTGAGCCCCGCATCGGGCTCCCTGCTCGGCGGGAAGCCTGCTTCTCCGTCTCCCACTCCCGCTGCTTGTGTTCCCCTCTCTCGCTGTGTCTCTCTCTGTCAAATAAATAAAATCTTTAAAAAAAAAAAAAAGAAGAATTTATTTATTTGAGAGAGAGCAAGAGAGCACCAGCAGGGGGAGGGGCAGAGGGAGAGGGAGAAGCAGGTTCCCTGCTGACACAGGGCTCAAAATCCCAGGGCCCTGGGGATCATGACCTGGACCAAAGGCAGCTGTCTAACCGACTGAGCCAACCCAGGTGCCCATAAAGTTTCTGTTTATTTGTTTTAGATTTTATTTATGTATTTGACAGAGAGAGACACAGCGAGAGAGGGAACAGAAGCAGGGGGAGTGGGAGAGGGAGAAGCAGGCTTTCTGCGGAGCAGGGAGCCTGATGCGGGGCTCGATCCCAGGACCCTGGGATCATGACCTGAGCCGAAGGCAGACAGACGCTTGACGACTGAGCCACCCAGGCGCTCCTCCGAGATTTTATTTTTTAAATAATCTCTACACTGAACATGGGGCTCGAACTCACAACCCTGAGATCAAGAGTCATGCTCTCTACCGACTGAGCCAGCCAGGTGCCCCTGGAATGTCATCTCGAAGAGACACATGCATAGACTCAGATATGGTGAGACTGCTTTAAGAAAGTCAGATTGACTTTATGGAGCCAATAAAGCCCCTTGGAAATGTTGGCCTGATAACCTTGCTTAGAGAGGTCCCCTCAACCTTACCAGGTGAGTGAAGAGTGCCACCTCCTGGCAGATGCAGGAACTTCAGGAAATTTGGAGGCCCTCAAAGAAGAGAGGAATTCACCCAAATCTACAAGTCTTTTTTTTTTTTTGTAATTTTTTGAAATTCTTATGTTAATCCGCATACATTACATCATTAGTTTTAGATGTAGTGTTCCATGATTCATTGTTTGTGCATAACACCCAGTGTTCCATGCAGAATGTGCCCTCCTCAATACCCATCACCAGGCTAACCCATCCTCCCACCCCCCCTCCCCTCTAGAACCCTCAGTTTGTTTTTCAGAGTCCATCATCTCTCATGGTTCATCTACCCCTCCGCAAATCTACAAGTCTTGCAGGCGAATCTGATGGCCAATATTTGGCTTGGTTCTCGGCTTTAAAAAGGCAGTGTTTAAAGGATCAATCTAAAATTCCTTATAAAAAGCTCAATCAAAGCAGATTTAAAAGAAGGAAAGGAAAAAGAAAAGAGAAAAAAGACCCCATATATGGTCAACTGCTATTCTTGCTGTCCCTACGTAGATGGTTGGGCCAAGTTTGTTAAAACTGGACTTGTTTTACAAACAAATTAATCTTCATTTGGCTATCTTTGACAGGAATGAAGGTGACTTTAGAGAGAAAGATTACATTTCAATAACACACTTTTGTGAGTGTTAGACTAATTATCTTTGAACGTTTGTTGTTTGCCTATAAAACTGGACTGGATCCTGGATCCTTCTGGTTTCCTTGAGTATCTGACTGTGACTCTTCAAACTAAGGTTTCCAACATTCTCCCATTCTCTCTCTCTCTCTCTCTTTTTTATTCTTATGTTAATCCCCATACATTACATCATTAGTTTTAGATGAAGTGTTCCATGATTCATTGTTTGTGCATAACACCCAGTGCTCCATGCAGAACGTGCCCTCCTCAATACCCACCACCAGGCTTAACCCATCCTCCCACCCCCCTCCCCTCTAGAACCCTCAGTTTGTTTTTCAGAGTCCATAGTCTCTCATGGTTCGTCTACCCCTCCGATTTCCCCCGCTTCATTCTTCCCCTCCCGCTACCTTCTTCTTTTTTTTTCCTTTAACATATATTGCATTATTTGTTTCAGAACATTTTCCCATTCTCTTATCTTACAATCATTAAGAACTAAAACTGTCCTTTTTCCTGAAGTCTGGCAAATGAAAGCTGGACAACTTGAAATAAATTTCAGGGAAATGACCACAGTAACTCACATATAGACAATCTTTGTGCCTGTTGCTCTATGAGTCACTCAAAATGAGACATTTGAACTATACACCAGAAAAATCCGTCAGATTGCCCCTGCCCACTCCCACTCTATTGGAGGATGCTTCAAGCCTGACATCTAGAGACCTTCTCACTGGCAGCACTCTGGACTTAGACACCAGGTGTATCCCTTGTTCCAACCATTAACCATGTTTTCCTTTTGTTTCCATAGAAATGCCTCTTATTAACTACAAGATCACTTGCTGAATGAGGCAGAGTCTATGATCCTTAATTCCACCTTGCTGCACCTGTATTAACTCCTCTTTGGAAAACAAGAACCCATATAAATAGGGGCACCTGGCTGGCTCAGCTGGTAGAACATACGACTCTAGATCTCGGGGTTGTGAGTTCGAGCCCCACATTGAGTGTAGAGATTACTGAATAGAAATCTTTAAAGAAAAAAAAAAAAAATAAAAAAGAACCCATGTAAATAAAATCAAACACTAAGCTACTTGGCTACCAGAAGCCCTTCACCACCACAACCTACCCCCCCCCCCAGGGGAGGGGCTCAGACTAATTTACTGATCTGTATTCTTGGATACCCACCGATATCAGATCAATTTGAGAGAGAATGAGAGAATTGGGTTTGACTCTACTGTTACTATTCCTTAGACTACACTTGGGGATAAAATCAATGGTGTCATGTAGTCCCAAACCATGTAGAAAAATAACCAAGTTCTCAGATAAGGAACTATCTCTGAGACCCCCTCCATTAGCACAAGGGACCAAAAGTTGCGACCTGCAGTGTCTCAGATCCTTCCATTCCAAAGCCTCTACTGCACCCTAATTCAGCTTGAAGCAGTTAAATAAAGAAGGCAGACCTCTGCCCATGTTTCATAGAAATGGAATGCAGGATGGAGAAGGGGAAATTTTAACAGGGAAAAATGTAGCATGTCTGACTCCCTGTTATTTTTATTCCCTTTTAACCTGTAGGTTAAAAACTTCTGTTTAGCCCTGAACATAGCCATGTTACAGCTAAGATTTACAGAAACTGTTGTTTACCCAAAACCTACCTCCCCTGAGGAGATGAAAGAATAGCCACAGCCATCATCATCCCAATTCCCTAAGACTGAGGGATGATCCTAACTTGGTGGGGGTGGGGGGGTGGGGTGGGGTGGGGATTGAAACCGTGCCCCATAAGGTTAATGAGGTTGATGCTAGCAGAAAGCTTAAAGCTTGTTTTTCAGGGAACTGTTTCCCCCTAGTCAGCTATTGTGTCTTTTCAGGCCCTGCTACCAAATACTGGCTGTCTCTGCAGAAGTCTGGACTCAAGGTCAACTGATAATGGCTGCAGCCTATGAACAAGCAAGGTCCTGATTCCTTACCTGAGAAAAGGAGCCTAAGACCCCATCCAGGTTGTACCAGCTCTCAGAGCATGCACACAGCCTCTTCTCCTTGTCCTCAGATAACCTCCTGACATCAGGGACTCAGTTTTGCCTCATTCAGATGTCAGGTCTCCACCCCGAAGGAAACATGGGAATCTATGGTACGTATGTTTCCTGAATATACGTGCTCCATCTTTCGCCATGAATAATCATAAATGCCCCTCTTCCTTTTTGAAGTTTGATTGTTTGTTTTTATTTATTTATTTCAGAGAGAGAGACGCCCACAGAGAGACAGAGACAGAGAGAGAAACACAGAGAGAGAGAGAGAGAGAGAGAGAGACAGAGAGACAGAGAGAGAGAGA
>NW_025411334.1:0-4877 GCF_002201575.2 Neomonachus schauinslandi | reverse complement strand
TATAATGAGATACCACCTCATACCTGTCAGAATGGCTAAAATCAACATCAACACAACGAAAGAACAAGTGTTTGTGAGGATGTGAAAAAGGAACCCTCTTGCACTCTTGATGAGAAAACAAGCTGGTCTAGACACTGTGGAAAACAGTATGGAGGTTCCTCAAAAAGTTAAAAACACAACCACCGTACAAGCCAGTAACCACACTCCTGGGTATTTACCCAAAGAATACAAGAAAACTAATTGAAAGGGATATATACACCCCTCTGTTTACAGCAGCATTATTGACAATTGCCAAATTCTGGAAGCAGCCCAAGGTTCCATCTGTTGATCAGTATATCAATAAGATGTGGTATGTATGTAAACACACATGCACATACATATAAAACATATAAATATATATGTATTTATATATATATAATAGATATTATAATACACACACACACACACACACACCCCAAAAACGGATTCTGATACAGCCATAAAAAATAATGAGATCTTGCCATTTGCAACAACATGGATGGAGCTTGAGTGTATTTTGCTAAGTGAAATAAGCCGGTCAGTGAAAACAGATACCATAGGATGTGTATATTATATATACACATATAATATATATATATATTTTTTCCTCTCATGTCTCACTTCATTGACTGTATCTATTGGTAAATACCTGTATAAAGATAAAATTTTAAAAACCCTTTATATATTGTTTAATATATAAAATTATTGGGGAATTCTACTAAAATTAAGGAATTTAATTTAATTAACTTAAGGTAATACTGAATAGTTATGTTTGGGTGATTAGTAAGCCATTGTGATGATCTCCAACTTTTATGAAAGCATTTGTTGCCAGGTATATTTTTTTTATTTCCTTCCCTCATTACTATCTATCAATCAAATTAAAAAAAAAATCTCTGCTTGAGCAAAAAGAAAGAAGAAAGCAAATGTATTTTGATATATCTAGTGCTTCCTATTCACTGTATAATTTAACTCAATAAATAACACTATAAAGAGACATTATTATCCCCCTTTTATAGATGATTAAGCTGGAGCTTAGATTGCACGTGTAACTTATCCCAAATCATATATCTGAAAGTTTCAAGAACATTAAGGTTGAATTTAGTCTTCCCTTTTTGGAAGATTTTTTTTAAGGGGCGGATATATTTCGCTCTGTCCCCTATGTAATTGCCAGATTTTCCTGACGCATTGGTTATTGCTAAAATATAGGCTGGTAGGATTGAAGGCATTCCTGGGTAGTTTGCATACGTTCCCTCCTTTAAGACTATTATGCAGCAGCTGCCACTTTTACGTTCGTCATATCCTGGTTTTAGCATTATGTGAGTCAAACAGGACATTTCTTCAGGGATCAACTCTCCTGAGATTTTAAAATAAGCCACATGGAGATAATAAATGGAGAAGGTGTTGGGTCATCTGTATTACTTTAAATACCTTCCTATGGGCATTTCCAGAGCCTGGAACTCAGAAGTCCTTAGGTTTTAGCTAGGTGACACACACTTTATATGAGAACGGAAGCACTTTCTGAATTCCTAATAGCAATTTGGGTGCCAGAGCTATGGACCATTAGGCACCTCTTTATGGTGGTTTCCACTGAAACAGGTGAGTTGCAGGACTTTGAAACTGGGTGCATAAAACATGTTCTCTAGTGCTTTTGGTTTTGTCTATTTAGTTCTGTATTTTTAAGGAGTAATAACCCATGGAAAAGCATCCATAGAAAAACAGAGAAATTAAAATATGAGGATATCACTCAATGACACCGAAACTTTTTTCTTTTACTCTTTGTCAAAAAGATTTTATAAATTTTTAAACATGGATTTGCTTCTCTCAATTTAATACCATTTTGCTGTTATATTGTGTTGTATAGTGGTAATTTTAACACTTTCATGATATAACTTCTTACTCATTGAAAAAAAGGTGAAAAATATTTTGTGGAAATAGGGTGTTTTTCATTTTCTTTTGGGTTATATTTTAGAATGAGATCTGGAAGAACATATATCAGTGATTCCAAGGGATAATGGTAGTCTTACTGTTCTCGCTTAAAATTTTCAAACTGAAATACAGACAATTTTCATTATTATCCTTCAATTATTTATTACCATATTCTAACTTGTAATTTATGTTACAAAGAAAAATAAATCCAGTCGTAAAGATATCAAAATAATTACTTTTTAAATCTGTTTCTTTAATTTTCTCTGAGAATGTACATTTTCTATACTTACGTATGTCTCTCTACCAAATATTAATTATGCAGAATATATGATGAATTTTCCAAGAAACTTGAAATTTGGTTCCTGCTCGAACCCCAAATTAGATGGATGTATTTGATTTCATCATTTACCTCCTCTATTCATTCGTTTCCCCTCGGAAAAATCATTTGAGTACATGAAAGCAGGAGTAGCTACTATTTCCTGATACCTGCTAATTTCAAGTGCTCAATTAAGTACTCACTATACACGATCTTATTTTCTTCTTGCATCAACCACATAATTAATGACTCGTTTTTATTTATTTGTATTCATTTTTAAGGACATACTTTTAAAACACAAACTTGAGACCCATAGGATGTAAGAATGTGCTTTACTTCACAGAACTTGCAGTTGTTGGAATACATCTTAGAATTGTGCTCTGACTGAAGCACAAGCTCATGGCAATTCACCTCCTCACTTCTCCCTGCTGGAATTGTGGATGACCTGGAACCTACTAGGAGAGTCCTTAATGTAGCTTGAACTGTAGAGAGGACAGGAGTTCATGTGTTCCATTGGTTCAGTCAACATTCCTACAGTTATTTTATGTGTTTTAATGCACTCACAGATTTATTTAAAAATATACTTACTCTGTATTTCCCATTTGTAATGAGATCTATTTTGTAGGCCAACCAAGCCTGGGAATGGATCCATCCAGAAAAGCATAAAAAATAGTTCACTTTTTTGAATCCATTTATCAGTTACATGAAAGATAATCATTTAGTGTAGCCTATGACTTTGAGAGTCCATTATTTATTTTATTTTGTTTGTTAATATGTCAACCTTCTCACAATCAATATTATAGTTGGGATAAAAAACTGAGAGAACTAATATGAACTTTGGAAGTTAACTTCCAGAAACAGGGTTTGGGATTGATATTACCTCCTTGGTACCTGGTTTCTCCCCCTTGATTTTCCAGATACAAATCATCTTCTCACGTTTCAGCTACTTCATGTGCAATTCCAAAATAATACTAGTGTCTACTCGTTTTAGTTGTTGTTATATTGGATGAGACATCGCATATTAAGGGTTTCTCATAGTCTGGAATACTATCTTCTACAACTTTTTATCATCCTCGTTGTGTCTGACTTGCTACACATGTAGCATGTACATGAGAATCAGGGTCATTCAGCTTTAATGTTTCGGATCTAATGAGAAAAGGACCAGCCCGAAATATTGGTCAATGAGGCATTTAACATAGAACATACAGACGGGAATGGTGAAGCTTTGCTATTTCTGAGAAAACCACATTGAAGCGTGGATAGAAATAAAAGAATGAATCTAAAAGGATATTGGATTCTGTGTAATCATAGATTTTATACAAACAGAATATAAGATAATATGATTTTTATCCTGTTTTATTATTAGTTTCAGAGGTAGTAATTAGTGACTCATCAACTGCAAACAAAACCCAGTGTTCATTACATCAAGTGCCCTCCTTAATGCCCATCACCCATTTACACCATACCCCCCTCCCCTGCCCTCCTGTTTTTAATGTGCAATAAAACAACACACATGACTAGATATACTCTTGAATTGTAAATCTACCTTCACAATTGAATTAAATTGTTGACAGGAAATATCAAAGAATAAGTTTTTATCTTTTAATCTTTGTGCTTACTTTTTTTTTAAAATGGGAGACATTGTTTTATGTTTCATAAATTCCATGTTATAGTACAATTTTTAAAAAATGTTATATTAAAACATAAGAAACTGTTTCAAAATTAATAATCAAAGAACCTGTTGCCTTAGAACGATTAGAATTACCATAGTTATGTGTGTGTTCTAGGTTTTAAGAAATTCATAAATGGTGGATTGAATGCATTGTCCAATCCAGACGTACCGTAAATTTTGTGTCACTGAAACTATTCCTAGACTTTAAAAAAATGTATAATTAAATGACATGTTAGTTTTCAAATAAATATTCATTTCACTTGAAAATGTTTGGGTGGGAAATATCTACTTATAGCTAATAAATATAATAGTAAGAAAATTGTTAAGGCTAATCTTTGTAGAGATATTGTATTGTGTCGTGCTATGGTATTATCTCTTAATTCTTAAAGAGAAGGATTCTATATTGCATTCCATTTTGCACATAATAAGGCTGAGATTAAAACAGATATAAATTTAAATTATCTAAATTTACCCAACTACTAATCAGTAGAATAGGTATTCAAGCACAAGAAGTCTAGTCCTTAAATCTGTACATCTATACTCATAAAGTTAGAGAAAACCATTGTATTGAGTGAAGGATCAGGGAGAAAAATAGTGCTATCAGTTCTCTAATTTTCAAAATGTGCATTATTAAATAAGTCACATAACTTTCTGAACTTTAATTTCCTGCTGGGGAAATGTTTGTTGTAAAGACATTTAACATGACTTTTCATTTGGAAACATAAGATAGAATGAATGAAATGTCTGACGTTATCACAATTTTTATTTAAAATGCTGTTAGCTTAAGTCATTTCTTCTCCAATCATAAATCGACATAGGGCCTTCAAAATCATAATTAAAGTAACTTATCATCTGAAAAAAATATATTTAAAGGTAGTTTTAAGCATGGACCTTAGCTGATAGTTTCAAATACAAGAATAGAGCACAAAGTGAACCACAGTGCTT
>NW_025411333.1:0-4878 GCF_002201575.2 Neomonachus schauinslandi | reverse complement strand
TTGGAAAATAAAGAAGCTGAGAAAAAGAGAGATAACCAACTACTGGATCACGAGGGCAGAATTCGAGAGATAAGTGATATCATAAGACGAAACAATATTAGAATAATTGGGATCCCAGAAGAAGAAGAAAGAGGGAAAAGGGGCAGAAGGTATATTGGAGCAAATTACAGCAGAGAACTTCCCTAATTTGGGGAAGAAAACAGGCATCAAAATCCAGGAGGCACAGAGAACCCCTCTCAAAATCAATAAAAATAGGTCAACACCCCGACATCTAATAGTAAAACTTATGAGTCTCAGAGACAAAGAGAAAATCCTGAAGGCAGCTCGGGACAAGAGGTCTGTAACCTACAATGGTAGAAATATTAGATTGGAAACAGACCTATCCACAGAGACCTGGCAGGCCAGAAAGAACTGGCATGATATATTCAGAGCACTAAATGAGAAAAGTATGCAGCCACGAACACTATATCCAGCTAGGCTGTCATTGAAAATAGGAGAGATAAAAAGCTTCCAGGACAAAGAAAAACTAAAGGAATTTGCAAACACAAAACCAGCCCTAAAGAAATCTTGAAAGGGATCCTCTAAGCAAAGAGAGAGCCTAAAAGCAACATAGACCAGAAAGGAACACAGACAATATACAGTAACAGTCACCTTACAGGCAATACAATGGCACTAAATTCCTATCTTTCAGTAGTTACCGTGAATGTAAATGGGCTAAATGCCCCAATCAAAAGACATAGGCTATCAGATTGGATTAAAAAACAAGACACATTGATATGCTGTCTACAAGAGACTCTTTTTAGACCCAAAGACACCCCCAGATCAAAAGTGAGGGGGTGGAAAGCCATTTCCAATGCTAATGGACACCAAAAGAAAGCTGGTATGGCAATCCTTATATCAGACAAATTAGATTTTAAACCAAAGATTGTAAGAGATGAGGAAGGATACTATATCCTACTTAACGGGTCTATCCAACAAGAAGATCTAACAATTGTAAATATCTATGCCTCTAACATGGGAGCAACTACTTATATAAGGCAATTAATAACAAATAAAGTCTTAAAAAATAAAGTCTTAAAAAATATTTTTCTTCTTTGCACTAATTTTTAGGATAAAATGCTAAAAATGTTACAAAATGTAACCCTATATGTGTACCTAAAAAAGGACACAATTTTAATACACACATTAAATATTTTGTGTTTGCTTCTAGAAAGGATGAGTACTTTCATTGTACCACAACTAATGTATATATGTAAGTGTATGTATATATATTTCTCACTTCAGTAACAAAGGTTTCAAAACAAACTATTCAATGAACAATGGATATTTCAAATGGAGTTCCGAAAAGTTTTGTTTTTTTCTTCGAAACGTCCAGGTGAGGGCACAGTGATGCATGTCGTTGTACTGGTTTGGGATTTAATGTAGTTCTGACATTTTGTTTCCCAAATTCCCTCTCAATTAAGTTTGAAAGGGGGCAAAAACAGAAGTTGCTTGTGCCTGCTGGATTGTTTTTGGCCCCTCTACATCACTTTCTCTGTACAGAGGTGTAGCCCTCTCACTCAGACATTCACAATACAAAAAAGATCCAGGAGTACTAGGACAGGGATGCAATTGATGTATGGAGGTTCTTACATGCAATATTTGTTTACATCATTGTGCAAGAAAACAGGGATGGTGGATTTCAAAGGGAAGTGTTTTCATGATTTAGAACTCATTTTAATAGAAACTGAATGCTAGTTCTTCAATAACTCTTAATAAATGTTATTCTTACTAAATAATTTTTAATGCATTGAGTATATCAAATAAGTTACATAATGTATTAGTATATTAAAATACATAATAATATATGATTTATTAAATACTAAAATACATTGGTTTATGTTTCTGTTTTATTGAAGTATAATTGATATAATTCTACTGTTCTTAGGTGTACTGCATAAAAATTTGATATATCTATATATTATAAAATAATTATCAAAATAAGTTTAGTTATCATCTGTCACCACACAGAGCTACAATTCATTTTGTTATGATGAGAACTACTAAAACCTACACTCTCAGCCACTTTCTTATATACAACAGACCATTGTTAGCTACAGTCACCATGCTCTACATTACATCACAGGACTTACTTATTTTTAACTTATGTATCATATAACTAGAATTTTTACCTCTTGAACACCTGCACCCATTTTGCCTATAATTTTTTATGAATTTTTGATAGCTGCTTGTAACCTTGGAATTATAATTTTACTGTTTCATGAAATAGAAAAGTTATATGGATAGATCCCATATAACGTGATTGTATTATAAAAGTCAATTTTTATAAGTTCTTAGAATTTTTCATGGGAGGGAACAGTACATTTCTGGATGTATGTATTTATAAAAGAAATACCTGTAAAACTTTTTTTTATTTTCATTGGAGGTTTGGAAAAATCCACTTTCCACTCTTGATGGATAGAAACTTTGATTTTCTTTCTAAAGATATGACTAATGGATAATCTCTAAGCATTGAATATTGATATAGAAAACACATGCTTCAAGCATTTTTATTACTATCTTTAATGGAGAAAGTTACTTTGAGCATATTTTTCATTGCCTTCAGAACATCTTTATTCCTAAAACTGTAGATGATAGGGTTCAGTGTGGGTGTGAGGATGGTATAGAATATTGCCAAATATTTGTCCTGGCCCGGAGTGTGGTATGATTTGGGTCTCATGTATGTGAAAATAAATGGCCCATAGTACATTGTGACCACAATCATGTGGAAGGAACAGGTAGAAAATGACTTTTTCTGTGCTTCTGATGATTTCATTTGAAGAACAGTAAGAAGAATTTGGACATAAGAAGCAAGGATTAGGGAGGAAGGGACAAGGAGAAAAATTAAGCCACTTACATAAACTCCTCGTTAATAGAGTGTTGTGTCCACACAGGACAACTTCAACATGGCAGGGACTTCACAGAAAAAGTGATCAATGGCTCTTGGGCCACAGAAGGGCAACTGGAGTGCATAAGCTGTGTGGACTATGAAGTTGACGGTCCCAACAATCCAGGACCCTCTAGCCATGAGAATGCGGACATAGTCATTCATAAGAATGGGATAGCGCAGTGGGTGACAGATGGCTGGCTACATAGTGATCGTAAGACATTGCCGCCAGGAGAAGGCACTCACCGCCCAGGAGGGTGAGGGATAGAAATATCTGGAAGCCACAACCTGCGAATGAAATAGTTCTGCTGCCTGAAAGAAAGTCAGTGACCATTTTGGGAACAATGTTGGAAATATGCAAGATGTCCATGAAAGACAGATGGCTGAGCAGGAAATACATTGGAGTATGGAGTCTTGAGTCCCTGAGGATAAGTAGGATCATGATTGTGTTTTCTGTTATAGTCATAATAAAAATGATGAATATAAAGGAGATGAAAACTAGACTTGATTGAGAAGAAGAAAAGAGTCCTAAAAGAATGAAATCACTGGTGAAACTGTGATTCTCATGCCCCATCATGAACTCCACTCTTTTCCTAAAATAGAAAAAAAATAGAGCTAAAATTCAGTGGCATAAATCTCAAACTCATTTACATTTAGAAGCATAATAAAATGAGAATGATGCATATTTTGCAGTTCAAGTCAACAGACTCTCAACCAGCTTTGGAAGTGGGCTTGGTTTACAACATGGCCATTTATTTGTTTGAATCAACTGATGATATTGGTCTATTGAGAAAGCTGTTAGCTCCATGTAGTCTTAATTCCGTATTCTTAAATGCAGTTCAATCTTTTGTCAAAGGTCACTTTTTAAATGAGACCTACCCTGAACAGTGTACTTAAAATCTCAGTAACCCCCGACTTGCCTATTTCTCCTTACTGTGCTGTCCTTTGATGTATTCTGCAAATCACTTTTCATCTTTTACATATTCAATAAACTTATGAACTAAATTTATTTTTTATGGTCATTCTAACTCATCAGATCTTAAACTTCCCAATGTGAAATCATTGCTTTGCCCTCTGTATAAACTGAATGGCTACACAATGCCTGGTATATAGTAGTTGCTCAATATTATCCCTTAAATACCTGAATAAATGAGTAGCATATGGAACTCAATTTTCTGTCTCATTTTTTATTTGGATAAAGCTTAAAGAAAATGAAATGTATTATTTATACATCTTTCTAAAATCATCAGTAATGATATACTATAAAAACTAGCTTAATCTGTATTTATAATTTAATCTGTAATTTGTAAATATCAGCATTTAAATGTAAAAAATGAAAATTTTATTCAGTTAAAATGAGAATATATTTTAATTGGGCCAGTTTTATTAACTCCTCAGAATTGAATTATATTTCATTAATTCTTTATATAGAGAATCATATAGTTTCCTAAATAATGAAATTGTTTAGATGTAGGTAGTGACTTAAGTGTTCCCTTTACTCTATGTGTACAAATTCACTCTGTATGATCTATCCCTCCAATAAATAGATATACATGCATACATACTTATACACACAGAGAGAATTTAAGAAAACACTGCTGCAAATCATGAAAAATAAATAACATATAAAACAAGTTATTTGCCTTCTTTAAGAACTATTCATGGGGGTCAGAGCAAGATGGCGGAAGAGTAGGAGACCTGGATTTCGTCTGGTCTCAGGAATTCAGCTGGATAGGGATCAAACCATTCTGAACACCTACAAACTCAACAGGAGATTGAAGAAAAGAAGAGCAACAACTCTTTCATTAGAAAAGCGACCACTTTCTGGAAGGTAGGACGTGCGGAGAAGTGAATCCGAGGCAATATTTGGGAGGATAGATGGCGGGGGAGGGGCCTCTGGCGGCCGCTTCTGGCAAGTGATAGAGCCGCGGAGCACAAAATAGGAACTTTTA
>NW_025411332.1:0-4879 GCF_002201575.2 Neomonachus schauinslandi | reverse complement strand
TCCCAGGGATCAGATCCTGGACTCAGACAGCACTGAGCGGAGGGGAAAGTCTCCTTCACGTAGGAGGGCTGTGGGAAGCCCATCAGGCCGACGAGACTTTCTCTTCTTGGAGCTACAGCACCAGCCCCGGAGCAAGATCCCAAAGGAGCGCAAGAACTGGGCCCAGCTCCCGCTGTGGCCCCTGCTGTCGCCTCAGAGCCCCCGCGGGCCGAGCCTGTCCCTGCTGCGGGGGCAAAGCCACTAGGGAGAGCAGGGGCGCCCCCGGCCCCGTGGGCACTGGCGCAGGTGCTAGTCGGAGCGCTCGTTCACGCTCCTGCACTGGAAGAGCCACCGGCACCGATCCCGACCCTGAGGTCGAGCAGGGTCCAGGCCCTGGTCCTGGGGTCGCCGCCGGGTCCGAGCAGCCCCCTGCCTCAGTGGAGCAACCAGCCCCGGCCCCCAAGCAACAGCTTGTGCTGGCTACAGCCCGGAAGGACGGCTTCCCCTCCCCTGTCATTGCATTCTTTGTAGTGTTTGTGGTCTGTATGCACCTGTATAGTGGCTTCCTGTACTTTGTTCCTTAAATAAAGTAGAATCTGAGTTTACATAAAATTTTACTCTGATCCTTTTCTTTTCCTTTTTTTTTAAATAAAGATTTTATTTATTGATTTGAGAGAGAGAGAGCGCGCGCGCGACAGCAGGAACACAAGCAGGGGGAGTGGGAGAGGAGAAGCAGGATTCTCGCTGAGCAGGGAGCCTGATGGGGGCTCAGTCCCAGGACCCTGGGATCACGACCTGAGCAGAAGGCAGAAGCTTAAGGACTGGAGCCACCCAGGCGCCCCTCTGATCCTTTTCAATTGTATATCCAGGTGCCATGAGGTACACTCAGAGTGTTGCTCAACCATTCACTTTTAGAACATTCCCATCACAGAGACCACTGCTCTTCTCCCTGTCCCTGATGTTTACCTGTTCTGGGATTTTCCTGTGCCTGGAATCCTACAATATGGCCTTTTGTGTCTGGTTACAGAACAGAAGAGTGATTCATAATGGTTTTCAATTTTTTATAAAAATAACATTTTTATTACACAGGAATGTTCCTGACAATGCAAAGATTCTGGGAAGCCGCAAGATGAAGTCTTTTCATTATGTGGGATAGGTTCCCATTCATAAGGGTGCCTCGAAAGGCAGAAACCACAAGAGAAATGTCTGGGTCCTTGAGACACCTTTAAATTCTTTCATTTTCCTTGATAGACCACGTTTATCTTATTGTAATGTGCATATTATAAAAATGTGAAAATCTCACATGAAATCTTCCCATTTACTACTAATATATTTGGTACTAAAGTAAACAGTTCTTTAGGTATTAGCCAGATTATGTTTATTTAGTAAAATAATCATTTGAATATGAAGAAAAGAAGACACATTCCTTCTCCCAAGAAATAATCACCCTTAACACATGAGTCCATCTTCTAGTCCTTTCCCTCTGAGTGCAGTGTGTGTGTATGTGTGTGTGTGTGTGTGTGTGTGTGTGTGTGTGTGTGTGACATGCTGGGGCAGGGCGGTTCCAGGGCTGGGCTCTTGATCTACCTGATGTCCCCACAGTGGACAGACACTGTCACTCCTGTCCCCTGGGGCATTCTCAGTGGCCACAGAGCATTTCCTCAGCTGTCCCAGCTGTTGAACAGTTGAGCCATTTATACGGATTTGCCTCTCAGAATTACACTGAAAAGTACATCCACGCCATAAATCTGTTTCTTTAGGACAGATTCCTAGAGGAACCAATGGAACCCCCTTGAGCCACATTTCTGGAGTATTGGCCGCAGACTCCTCTATCTATGCTCTCTTTATTAAGGTGGAGGCTTGTTTGGGAAAGGAGGGACCCCGGAGACCCGAGATGAGCCCTGAAATCCTGAGGAGGACAAGCCGGCAGTGAGGCCATCAGGGTCCCTGGCAGTGACCCACAGAGCAGGGAAGAGGCTGCCCACAGCCCCCTCATGGGTCCTCCCCCACAAGCATCCCTGCCCCGAGTCCTGGGACACACCTCACGAAGGCCCATCCCGGGACACGGCCCAGCCACTCCAGCCTCTCCTGCGCCATAACTCAGCTTCTGACTCGAGCAACCAGGCCATGCTCCAGGCAGCAGAGGGCTGCATGTCGGGCCCCTCCTGTCTGCTTGCGCCCTGGCCATCCTGGCTGGAGCCCATCGTCTCAGGGAGGAACCTCGGATGGCAGCGTGGGTCAGTGAGTTGCAGACGTGCGTTCATCCGGATGTAGGGTTAGTGGCGAGAGTGAGAATCACTGGCACCTCTGTGAGCACGAAAGACCTTTAGAAAGCACACTGGGTGCCCATGGGAGCTGCAGGATGGGCTGAGCCTCAGCCAGGGACGTTGGCACTGGGCATAGCCCCTCCACAGCCCTCAGGCTCCTCTAGCAGTGACCCTCTGCCCCTGCCTGCCCCAACCATGGTGTCCCTCAAGTTCAGCTTGTGCGAGAGAGGGGGCTGTACTTCCCGCTCAAGACACCATGTGAGGAGAAGGGGGAGACCCCTGTCCTCCCCCAGCGGCAGGTGAGGGGGAGTCCACTTCACCTGGACCTGTATTGGAGGCCATGGCCAGTCACCCCTGTCCTCTCTGCCCCAAGATGGAGCTTCCCAGGCACAGAAGACAGATCCTCAGAGAGAGAACATGGGGGGCTCTCCCTGCAGGAAGAGAGAGAAACACCATTGGATGGGGAGCAGGGGAGAGAGGAGAGCTCTGAGCACGAAGGGGAGGGCTGCCACAGGCTGGGGCGCTGCCATATTGGTCAGGGGCACAGGCTCTGTGTGGGCTTGTAGGGGGTGGCCAGGCTTCATCCTCCCGAGGTTTCCATCAAAACCAAATTCACCTCCAGAAAATACTTGCAACACCAACCACCAAAAGCCTCTGGGATCCTGGAAGCCACGGAGGCCCGAGTTGCCATGTACCAGTGATTACACAGTGGGGGCAGACGGGGGACAGGCATGATGGAGCTGAGGGCAGCTCATTTTGTCTGCTATGGAGCGATAGAGCCCCATCTCAAGGCACCACAACATTTGTTCCCAAACCAGGTGACAGTTCAGGGATCTACAGGCTGCCAGTGTCCACACTGGGGATTGTCCATGCCCAGGACACAAGCTCTGGGTGATGTCCAGTCCCAGGGCTCGCCTGGGTCTGATGGGGGAGCACCAGGGTTGTGGGACCCCAGCTGAGGGACGTGTCACCCATACGGGAGGTGATGAAGGCTTTCTGGAAGGACAAATGAATCAGGGGGAGCCGGGCTTGCCAGGCAGAGGGGACAGACTGAGGCAGAGGCCCAGAGCCCATGGCCCCAGTGGGCTTATAGTGGGCTAACTTAAACAGGTATAGCTAAGGATTACTGAGTGTCTTTTGAGAACATGAATCATGTCAGTCAATCCCAATAACAATTCCACGAGGAAGGTAGAAAGGCTGTCCCCTTTTGACTAATAAGGGAATCCAGGCTTTAAGGAACTTCCGACTTCCGTGCTCCACAGTGAGGCCGAGGCAGGATTTGAGTCCACGTTCCTGTCACCCCTGGGGGCCCCACCTGACAAGAAGGCTGCATCCAGATGCTTCAGAAGGGACTTCTCAGTCTGAGGTTACATGAAACTTTGAGCCTCATGCCAGGGAGAAACCTCCTCCTGCCCAGATGAAGGCTGGCTGGTACTGGGAGAGCCTCAGGGCCAAGGCCTGCCGTCGTCAGACAACAGGCCCAGGCCCAGCCCCAGTCAGAGCGGGCACCACTGCCCCCTGAGTTCAGTGAGGTCCCCAGGCCTCGGGGTTTGGAAGTGGAGTTTGCACACCTGAGTTCCAGGGAGGAGCCGTTTCGATGGAGCACAGAATCCAATGGCAGAGAGTCAGCAGTTCTAGCCCCTGCTCAGCCTCTTGGTAGCTGGTGACGCCAGGCGGGGCTCTGAAGCTACAGACCCCATCCCTAAAACGGAGAACATAACGGCTACTGCTACGTGGGTTGTAGAAAGAAATGACTGGTAAAGGTCCTGCCTGGAGCCTGGAGCACATGGGGAGCCAAGAGGACAGGCAGTCCTGTTGGGGACCAACTTACCCATGTCTCTGTTCTTCCACTTGTTGATTCTGGGTCATTCTTGAGAAAGAGATGCCAAATCTAAGGTGAGGGAGAGTTCTTCTAATGCTTCCTTCTCAGAGGTCTATACCTTCACCTCTTAAATTTAGGTCTGTGATCCATTCGGGGTTCATTTTCTGTCTCACGTGAGGTGAAGGTCCACCTTCATTCATTCATTTATAATTTCCTGTATCTGCACATGTAAGAAGGGACACGATTTAGTCACTGTAGGACCTTAGGTTGTTACTTGTACGGAGTTGTCAGTAGATCCCAAAGACTTTAGAATAAATCATCCGGAAGCAATTGCCTGATTGTAAAGGGAGTCCCAGAGGAGATTCACTTGGGTCTTCTGTGGAATGTCAGAGCAGGGTCCTTGTTGAGAGCACACACGCCCCTCTGGTGGCCACAGGAGGCACTGAAGGAGCGCTGCGGGGCTCCCTAATCTGTCTGTGAAACAAGCCACATTTCACCTGGGACATCTTCAAGGATTCCCGGAGAGATCAAGAACGATTCTGTACAATTCCGTGTTTCTAGATCTATGAAGAAATAGGCTTCTTCCCAAGTGCACTATTTCGAGAAGTATTTTCTGAGCAGCTGAGTCAGGCACTGAGTTCCAGAACAGAAGAAAGTAGAGAGAACCATGGAGGCCTCCCAAAACGCACAGGGTGTAGTTTGGGAAAGTATTGGGAATAATTGGTCCACGCCACAGCTCTGTACATCCGGCTTAAAGAAAACAGTACATTAAAACAAGCCATATTTATGGATTCCTTTGATTACATTAATC
>NW_025411331.1:0-4880 GCF_002201575.2 Neomonachus schauinslandi | reverse complement strand
CAATTGAAAGCCCAGCAAGCCCATGCCTGAACAACACAAGGAAAGGAAAATAAGCCCAAGATTTACTAAAAGCCACTCACCTTTGACCTGGCACAACCTACGATTAGATACAGGTAATTAGCTCCTCAGCCTATCTTCCTAACAGAGGAAAGAGAGAAAACTCCGGGGTCACCTGGAGCTGCTATGGTTGTCTTATACACAATGCCTGCACACAATAAAAATTACCATACATGCGAAGAATCACAATTCATGACTTATTTTTTTTCTTAATATTCTTTTTTTTAAAGATTTTATTTATTTGTTTGAGAAAGAGAGAGAGAGAGAGCACAAGCAGGGGAATGGAGAAGCAGGCTCCCCACTGAGCAAGGAACCAGATGTGGGGCTCGATCCCAGGACCCTGGGATCATTACCTGAGCCGAAGGTAGATGCTTAACGACTGAGCCACCCAGGCACCCCTCATGACTTATTATTAAGAGAAGTAAAAAAGGAAGGAAAGAAAAGAGGGAGAAACTATAAGTATGACCCAGGTAGTGGAGCAAGAGTACATAAAAAAAATCAACTATAATCATACATTTAAAATGGAAGAAAAATATACAAAATATAAGGACAAATGTAGACTATGCTCAGTATGTTGGAATCTTTTCAAAATTTTTAAGTGGATATTATAGAACTAAAAAGTAAAATACATAATAGGTAATTCAATGGATGGTTTGAACAGTAGTTTGGACATAACAGATTATAGAATTACTCATCTGGAAAAGGTCAGTGGAAAAATTCCCACACTGCTGTATGCAGAAAAAAAAAAGCAGAATATAAAAGATTAAGAAGTAGATTTAAGAATTTTATAACTTTTTAGAGATTGCCTAATTATAGGTAGGGAAAGATAAAAGGAAAAAAAATCAAGTGTTAGTAAATATTTTTTAGCCTTTGTATGTGTGCTGTTATAAATATTGCTTATCTGAATACTGTAGGTATGAGTTTGACAGGAAACTTAATTGTGCTATCTTTATCTTTATGATATTGCAAGTACTTCATTATTAAATAACAAAATGTAGGTTTAGCTCTAAGATGGTTTTAAATAGTCAAGAGCTTTCAAACACTTAGGTTTTCTCTTAATTAAAGTGAATCTCTGAAATTTTGAAAAGGATTTCACATTACTAATTTATTTTCTATGTTTTATTCTCAGATCATAATTATATATTTTTACTCATTTTATTTTAACTCCAGTATAGTTAACACACAGTGTTACATTAGTTTCAGGTGTATAATATCATGATTCAACTATTTCATACATCACCAAATGCTCATCACTCCTTAATCTTAATCCCCATCACTATTCAACCCATCTCCCCACTCACCTCCCCTCTGGTAACCATCAGGTTCTTCTCAAAAGTTAACAGTCTGCATAATGATACATTTTTTTCAAACTTCTTTAACTCAGTTGCTATGAATCATCCCATGAGAATAATTACCGGATCATGGTTTTTAAAAGAAATAGGCAAAACTTTTCCTATAGTATTTATACCATTTTCACTTTCCCACTAATAATGGTTGAAAGTTCTGGTGACTCCACATTTTTGTTAATATTTGTAAATTGTATCCATTCTGTTTCATTTTCTTGGCAGTGACTTTGTGTAGTGAGAAATTCTTTTGATGAGCCTTATTTATCAATTTTTCATATGTTTTCATTTCTGTAGTCTATGAAATCTTCATGTGCTTCAATCATGAAGATATCTTCCTATGCTTTCTCCAAAACTTTTATGAGTTTTGTTTTTCACTCAGGTCCACAGCCTATCTCAAATGTCTTTAGTATGTTATACAGTAGAAGTTAAGGTCCATTTTATTCTATAGAGATATACATGTATTTCAATACCATCTCTTTAAAAGACTTTCATTTCCTCCATTTTTTGTTACTGAAAAATGAATGACCATATAAATATTGTCCTATTTCCAGAGTCATTACGTTGTTCATTGATCTAGCTGTTGAACATTATACCAGTACTCTCTTATCTTGATTACTGAAGCACTGCAGCAAGTGTGAAAACAGGTAGTGTTACTATAGCAACATTACTATAGCAACGTTTTACTTTGCAAAGATTGCTGTGGATATTGTAGATACTTTGAAATTCCACATAAATTTTAAAATCAGCCTATCACTCACTCTACCACACACACACACAACCTGATTGAATTGTGATGATGCTTGCATTGAATCTATACCTCAATTTGGGAAGAATGGTTATCTTACAAATATTGAGTCTTTTTATCTATGAACATGATATAGATCTTCATTTATCTAGTTCTTTTTAAAGATATTTCAATAATGCCTTATTGTTCCCAAGAGAAAGGTATTGCATATAGTTTATTAAATACCTATGGAGTTTCTATATTGTGCATGTAATTGTGCATGTAATTTATTTTCTAACTAACTGGTGCTGGTAAAAAAAATATAATTCACTTTGTAAATTTACATAGTGCCTTACCACTGCCTAAATATATGTTTTACTTTGTGTGTGTGTTTTAAGGAGACCTTGGGATTTCCCGTGAAAACACCCATGCTATCTGTTAATCAATAATGTTTTACTCTTTGCTTTAAATATGCAATATGAGCTTGGAACTTCTTGTAACACCAGAACATGAAGAAGTTCCTAAAAGACAAAAAGAATGTCAAAGGGACAGAGGAACTAACTGAAAGTCCTCTCAAAAGTCAAACGTGAACATATTGTACATTTACAACATATTGTAAAATAAACGTCAGCCCATACTGATACAAATAAAGGACTGAAAAGTAAATGAGGGAGAAGAGAACACTTTCCGAAGCAGAATTCCAAATAGTCTGTGTCAACACTCTGTCCTCAACTCCCACCCCTTACCTGTGGGCTACAGAGAGTGACTTCTTTCCAAATAATTCTGTATGGAAATGGAGGAGGGGAATGACATTACACTGAGCAACTTGAAAAAGACTACATGTGCCACAAGGTGATTGCTAATATCACATGGATAAGTCATGTTGATAGCATGAACCTTTGAGATGATGGAAGATAAATGTTACTTCATCTGTGTTGCCTTCCTCTCCAAAACCCATAACCCCTGTTTCACCATCAAAAAGAGATCTCTAAATTAAAGGGCCTTTTGCAAAACACCTGAGCAGTACTCCTGAAAAATATCAAGGCCATTATAATAAGGAAACTCTGAGAAAGACTCACAGCCAGGAGGAGCCTAAGGGAGTATGGCAACTAAAAACAATATGGTACCCAGGACAATAACAACAACAAAAAAGAACGTTGGATACAAATGAAAGAAATTTGGAAGAAGTACGGACATTAGTTAATAATAATATGTAAACATTTTCTCATTATTTGTGACAAAGTTATGATAGTAATGTAAGATTTAACAAAGGAGAAACTAGGTGCAGGATTTGATTTACCAAAACTCTCTGAAGTATTTATGGAACATTTTTGTACACCTGCAATTATTTTAAAACAAAAAGGACCTGGGGCTCCTGGGTGGCTCAGTCGCTTACGCTCTGGCTTCAGCTCAGGTCATGAGATCAGGGTCCTGGGATCAAGCTCTGCATTGGGCTCCCTGCTCAGCAGGAGTCTTCTTCTCCCTCTCCCTCTACCCCTCATCCCCGCTCAAGCGCTCTCTCTCTCTCTCTGCTCTCTCTCTCAAATAAACAAAGTCTTTAAAAAAAGGACTTAAATTCATAAATAAATAAGTATATAAACAAAATTTACTCAATTAAGGTAATATAAACATAAGGAGTCAGACCACTATTTTATATTTTATAATTTTGTACTAATGACTGCCATGGGAAGAAAATAACTGTTAACCTTTATTTATCTTGTAGTACTACATAGGCTCAGAAATTACTTTTCCCTTTATTTTTTTTCATATTATCTTTATATGATTGTTTCATTCTGCTATGCTAGTTTTGTAAAATAAGGTATATGGTGTCATCTATTATATATTAACTTGAAGTATCTGCATTGAATTTGGATTTTTTTAAGATTTATTTATTTATCTGAGGTGGGGAGGGACAAAGGGAGACGAAGAATGAACCTCTAGCAGACTCCCCACTGAATCAAATCAGAATCAAGAGTTGGACCCTTAACCATCTGAGCTACCCAGGCACCCCTGGATTTTTTAAATCCTTGAATATTTGGAGACATGTCTGTAAATCCTACTGGGGCTGCAGGTTTTGGTGTGGGTAGATTTTTTTTTTAAAGATTTATTTATTTATTTATTTGAGAGAGAGAGAATGAGAGACAGAGAGCACAAGAGGGAAGAGGGTCAGAGGGAGAAGCAGACCCCCCGCTGAGCAGGGAGCCCGATGCGGAACTCCATCCCGGGTCTCCAGGATCATGACCTGAGCCGAAGGCAGTTGCTTAACCAACTGAGCCACCCAGGCGCCCTGGTGTGGGTAGATTTTATACTAATAATCCAATTCCTTTATATATTATAACATGTTCAGTGTTCAAAATTGATTTCTGTGTTTGTCACATTTTCAAAAAAAGTCCACTCAACATTTAAAATTTACTCATGTTAAGTTTCCATATTATTTTCAACACTGTATTAGTTTCCCTTGGATCTGTTGTCTTATCTTCATTTTTTGCCCTATAGTTTTTCATCTTTGTCTTTCACTTTTCCTTAATATCTCCAAAGATTTTCATACTTTAAAAGCTATTAATTCTTAACAGTCCCTGTTAGAAGGTGGGGGAGGAGAAAGTGTCCTCCCTACTGAGAAGGCACTTTGAGACCACAACACGAAGCAGGTGAGTCCCTACAGTTGATGCAGAGTTTTATTCAGGATGACTGACTGACAGAGGGGATCAGGTGGATGGCAATACAGAGTAGCACAGCTATGTTTGGACCTTAGT
>NW_025411330.1:0-4880 GCF_002201575.2 Neomonachus schauinslandi | reverse complement strand
TTTTTCTTACTTATTGAGGTAGGCCTGTATTGCTATAAACTGCCCTCCTAGAACATCTTTTGCTCATGTATTTTGGACAGTATTGTCTTCATTTTCTTTTGTTTCCAAGGACTTTTTAAATTGTTCTTTGATTACTTGGTTGACCCATTCATTGTTTAGTAGCATGCTATTTAACCCCAATGTATTTTTGGACTTTCAGGAATTTTTCTTGTGTTTGGTTTTGTTTCTTTCTTTCTTTGTCTATTTTTCTTGTGGTTGATTTCTAGGTTTTATGGCATTGTGGTCAAAAAAGATACATGGAATAACTTTGATCTTTATGAATTTGTTGATGCTTTTTGTGTGGCCTAATATGTGATCTGTTCTGGAGAATATACCATGTGCACTTGAAAAGAATGTGTATTCTGCTGTTTTAGAATGGACTGCTCTGAATAATTCTGTTAAATCCATCTGGTCGAGTGTTCATTCAAAGCCATTTTTTCCTTGTTATTTATTTATTTATTTATTTATTTATTTATTTATTTATTTATTTATTTATTTATTTATTTATTTATTTATTTATTTATTTAGAGAGTGGGGCAGAGGGAGAGGGAGAGGGACAATCTTCAGCAGGCTCCATGAATGGAGCCTGACACGGGGGCTTCCTCTCACAACCCTGAGATCATGCCCTGAGCCTAAATCAAGAGTCAGACACTTAACTGCCTGAGCCACCCAGAAGCCCCAAGTTGATGATTTCCTGTTTGGATGATCTGTCCATTGATGTAAGTGGAGTTTTAAAGTCCTCTACTCCTATTGTATTACTATGAATTAGTTTCTTAATGTTTCTTATTAAGTGTTTTATAGATATGGGTGCTCTCATGTTGGGTGCATATTTATAACATATATTTTGTTGTTGGATTACCTCCTTTACCATTATATACTGCCCTTTTTTGTATCTTGTTACAATCTTCGTTTTCAAGTCTATTTTGTCCAGTATAAGTATTGCTACTCCAGCTTTCTTTTGACACCACTTTCATGATAGATGTTTCTGCATCCCTTTCCTTTCAATCTATAAGTATCTTTAGGGCTAAAATGAGTCTCTTATAGGCAGCATATAAATGGCTCTTGTTTTTTTTTTTTTAATCCATTCTTACAGACTATGTCTTTTGACTGGAGCCATTACCCCATTTACATTCAAATTATTTGTATATCTATTTATTTATGTATTTATTAATAATTAAATACATATGTATGTATTTTTATCACTTGTTTTGTGGATGCTTTTGTATTTTTTTCTCTAATGCTTTCTTCTCTTGCTTTCTTTCATGGTTAAATGTGCAATAACACATTTTTGGTAACAAAAATATTTTTAAAATTGCTTAAATATCATGAACTTAAATCATTTTCATAGTTTTTCAACTAATAATTTTATAATTGGTAACTTTTTCAGTAATAATTCTAATTATGAAACACATCTTTGGTATAATAATGTTAATAGTATCCCTTATCACAGCAATTTGGAATTATGAGCACATTATAAAAAGTGAAAAGGAAATACAAAATCAATGACCTGACGATATAAGATGAATGTACTCAAAAAGGGAGTTATGGAAACTATTTGCAGGTTTTACACACACTTATAACACACAAATACACATACACAGTGTTATTGCCTATTGATCATAACCCATTCAAAAATCTTATATGCTTAATTAACAAAAATGACATAATCTTAAATGGAGGTATGCCTCCATACCATTTCTGTCAGCCAAGTAAAAGATCTAGACTATACCCTACCCTTATTCTCTCCAAAATATAATGATAAAAACTTCTCTTAATATAGTTCTTTTAATATTTAGAGACTATACATGGATGTTCTGGGTATAATCTGAAATTTTACATGCAATACAACTTTCAGACTGTGGTTATTCAGCCACTTCCCTTCTTTTAGCTGACTTGTCTTTGTCGTCAGACACGTCAACCACAATTGATTGCCCATGAAGTTCTAGCAGTATTAAATATACTTTGAATTTATGTCAAATTGGGGCACCTGGGTGGCTCAGATGGTTAAACATCTGCCTTTGGCTCTCAGGTCATGATCTCAGGGTCCTGGGATTGAGCCCCACATTGGGCTCCCAGCTCAGCAGGGAGTCTGCTTCTCTTCCTCCCTCTGCCTCTCCTGTTTGTGCTCTCTCACTCTCTCTCAAATGAATACATAAAATCTTAAAAAAATTCTGTCCAATTAGTATACATATGTACATATATATGTATATTTATATATATATAAATTGTGTAAACTTTATATAAGTAAATAAAGTTTAAATTAACCTGTCAAATTAGAATATATATGTAAAGTTTATACAGATTTATTTATATAACTACAAATAAATTTTACTATATGTATAAATAATAGATATTTTTCTGTACAAAAAGGACATTGTTCTTAGGGCTTTTGTTAAAAATATCCAAAACTAAACAGTTTTTCTCTCTCCTCTCTTTCCAAAAGATAATACTCCGCTAAGTATCAACAACATTAAATGCTGTTAAAATTTTTCATAAATTTAAAGTGCTCATTTTAGGCTACGTCACCTAGAATGGATTGTAAGTACATAAATAACAGTATTTTACTTGATAGATGTAGGAAAAGAGAAAAATGAGTGTTTAGCTTAGAACCACCTAAAAGGCATGCTGAATCTCCTTTCTACACAAAGTAAGATTTCCCTACCAACCAGCCTCTTCTTCTTCCTCCTCCTCCAATATCCCTAGTCAGTTCCCTGGTTTGGGCGAAATTCTAAAGGAAAGTTCAATTGGCATTAATATAAAATAAATATATTTAGAATTAACAGCTTTCATACTATATTCACCAACATATGTAAACAAGTCCAGACTCCACTCCTAAAGGAGTCTAAGTAAATGCAGTTCCAGTGCATTAATGATAATGGACTTTAATATGAGTTAAAAAAATTAAAATCACATGCACTTAAAGTGTGCTTTATGCCAAAATCAGAACATCTGTCAGCAAGAGAAGAAACACTATTCCCATGTTTATTCACAACCTTGGTAGATTTGGGAACTAGTTTCCTACTCTTAGATCCATAAATTGAAAGTCACAAATTTCTACTTAAACAAATTGTCAAATAAGCAATTAAATTTGTAATTGTATCTATTATAGAGAGCCGCTTCTGATTCTTTTCATCATCCACAAATATTTTTGCATTGTTGCCCTCCAATTTTGCTTGGAATTTTGAGTTAAACTTTCATTTTAAAAAAGAAAGGTAGCTTTTATTTAAATGTATTAAGTAACTCATTTCAAGAGATGAAATTAGAGAACTATAACTGAAATCACTGGATATAAAACATATGATTAATCATTAACATTATCAGAAAACAATGAAATAATGTTTTAAAAAACAAAATTGTTGGGGTGCCTGGATGGCTCAATTGATGAAGCATCTGCCTTAGGCTCAGGTCATGATCCCAGGGTCCTGGCTGGTGCCCTGCATTTAGCTCCCTGCTAAGTGGGGAGCCTGCTTCTCCCTCTCTGCTGCTCCCTCTGCTTGTGCACTCTCTCTCTCATAAGTAAATAGATAAATAAAATTGAAAAAATAAAAATAAAAAATAATTATTTTATTTATTTATTTTAATTTTTATTTTTTTAAAGATTTTATTTATTTATTTGACAGAGAGATACACAGTGAGAAAGGGAACACAAGCAGGGGGAGTGTGAGAGGGGAAGCAGGCTTCCCGCTGAGCAGGGAGCCCAACGAGGGGCTCGATCCCAGGACCTTGGGATCATGACCTGAGCTAAAGTCAGACGCTTAACAACTGAGCTACCCGGGAGCCCCCAAATAATGTTTTTAATAACCATCACTGTTGTGGGGTTATACAATTTACAAAATCTTAATTTAATTTAATTTTTAATTTTATTATTTTCATTTTTTCTTTTTCAGAGAGAGGCAGAGGAAGAGGGAGAGAATCCATGCTGGGCATGGAGCCCAACACAAGGCTCTATCTCAGGACCCCAAGATCATGACCGGAGCCAAAATTAAGAGTCAGACACTTCACTGACTGAACCACCCAGGTGCCGTTAAATATTTTATTTTAATGGAACTGCATATATTTATCACCATGTATTTGCATTTTTGAAATACTTTACTTATTTTACAACCTCTGATCATTCTAAAAATATTGTTGAATATGATTATTGCTAAGCATAATGTAAAATTCTGATGATAAAATGAGGAAGAAATGCACATGTTTCCTACTCCAGTTAGGAACACAAATATCCTGAGGTGCTTGGGTGGCTCAGGTGGTTAAGTGTCTGACTTGGGGTCCTGGGATTGAACCCTGACTTGGGCTCCCTGATCAGCAGGGAGTCTGCTAGTCCCTCCCCCTCTAACCCTTCAGTTGAATAAGTTTTCATCGTGTTTATCAATTCATTGTTTTTCTTTTCACTTGCTGCTTTGTTAGAATACTATTTTAAGTGTATTATGTTAGAAGTAAATTAGTTATGATGGTTATGTGAAAATTAAATTTCAAATGTTGCCCATGGTATAAACACGGAGATTTGTCCTTAGGAATCCATACATGGAGCCTGTGGTGGAAGTGACTTGTATAGATGAAGGGGACCTGGGGAAACCTGGTTTACTCTGTCCAGATGGGAGCACAGGAACTTAATGTTTGCTTTATTTACTCAGAGGTTTACTCTGAACTTTGCATCGTGTGTCATCATAGCACCTAATACTGAGGGTGACTTTTAAGAATTAAATTATTTAATGCAGGTAAGTAACTTAACAGTGTTGCCTGACATACGACAAACAGTCAACAAGTATTAATTTTAATAATGGCCGTTGTTATTAGTATTTTTATTTGATTGTCATTCTATATAAACTGCACTACTCCAG
>NW_025411329.1:0-4881 GCF_002201575.2 Neomonachus schauinslandi | reverse complement strand
AATGGCTGTGGAATTACATTAACATTTAAAATAAAATTCTGTTTTTTGGGGGAGACTGGGTGGCTCAGATGGTTAAGTGTCTGCCCTCAGCTCATGTCATGATCTCCAGGTCCTGTGATCAGCCCCATGTGCAGCTCCCAACTCGGTGGGGAGTCTGCTGCTTCTTCTCCCTCTGCCTCTCCCCCCAGCTTGTTCTTTCTGTGTCTCTGTGTCTCTCCCTCAAATGAATAAATAAAATCTTTACAAACAAAAATAATAAAATTTAACTATTTTTAAAAATCTGCTTTTTAATTTCGTTTACAAGAAGGACAAGATTGAAAGACCTTGCCAGAAGGCCAGGGCTGCCTGAGCATTGCCCAGCATGAGGAGGGAGCTTTGAGGAAGGGAGGAGACCCAGGCCCTGAGCTCAGAGGAGTCCTATGCTGAGGACATGGGAGGGAACATGGGCTGCTGCGTGGGTCACCTCCCGGAGTGGGGGTTGCATGAACTTCAGGATGTCAGTCAGCTTTAAATAAATAGTTGTGTTGGAATGCAAAAGAAGACTTTCAGGATGTCTGTGATGCACACCTCAGGATCATAGTCACCACTGCCCCACACTAGTCACTGCCTTCTCCAGATGGTGGGCAGGGGTCTCCATGGCTCTAGAAAGGGTCTGTGAACCCTCGGGAGCTGACAGCACAACCTGCCCATCCTGGTCAACACTGTTCACACACACTGACTGCTCTAGAGCTCAAGGCCAGCTGCTGAGGAGGGTGCCAATCCGATAGAAAGGAAAAGCGAAGCAGAGTGTCTACACACAGGTCTTTCTACATAGACCATCTCTAACCCGAGGACTCACAGCCTTTGTGGCAAAACGTGGCTCCAAACTTGGGCCACTTAAAGTCTCTGTTTGCAGCAAGCACTTTCACATTCCATTGGCCAAAGCAAGTCAAGCAGCCAAGCCCATTCAGAAAGAAAAGTAAATTTGGTCCATCCGGAGGGCTGTGACCAGGAAGGGAAGGTGAAAACATGGGGACAGATAATACAGTGTACTTTACTTTCCAGAATGATCTTTATTCTGTTTCCAGTGCCCAGCACAACGTCTGGCATTAGTAAATGAAGCCAAGATGTTTGAAGAAAAGAGTATGACCAGTTTTTTCTAAACCTGGTTATAGCTCTAATTCTTTTCATTTTGGATCCAGAAGGATTTAGGTTTGAATGTAAGCACCCTCATATGTAGCTCAGGATTTGGGGGCAGGAACATCAAGAATAGTAAAATTAAGAACAGACAGTATTTCTTGAGTGCTTACTGTGTGCTAGAAAGCCTGCTAAAGGTTTTAAGTTTGCTATGTCATTTCAATCTTCAAACACATTAATGAGGTGGGCACTGAGGTTCAGGAATGTACTAAATGTCACACAGCTGGGAGGAGATGGGGTTGTGAGCTGAACCCAGGCCCATCAAGATCCATAGCCTCCTTTCCTGCACCAAGCTGAAACACCCCGACATGTTAACGTAAGTCCAACCAATGTCACTTTTCTCATCTCCAAAATAGGGATAAACAAGAGCATGGGCAGTTTGGAATTATTACCAGGTTCACAGAAAGGTCCTATATCAATTGCCTGATTGAAGCTTGCACTCAGGGCACTCAGCAACGATTATAACCTTCCACTCTTTCCATTTCTTGTTTGACTCCTGCTAAATGATTGATAGAAACTTTCCTCAGGATGTGATGCTCATAATCCACAGTTATAGCTTTGTTAAAACTGCACTACTCAACCACTGAGACACTCCTAGGCCCTGCACTGAAATTTTCTGCAAATTCCAACGATTAGCAATGGATATCTAAGACCCCTGGGAAGACTGTCCAGTGGCTCAGTATTTCCCTTGGCTGCTAAGGTATTCATGAAACTTGATGGATTCTGAGGTTAACTTCCCCCCAAGGAGGAGGATTTATGGAGGAGGCTTGAGCCAGGCCCTTTCACCTCTCAGCTGAGTAGGTGGAGAGAAAACAAGCAAGTGGCAAGCAAGTTGCCAGAGTGACCTGTGAGGTGCGAAGCCCAGGAGCAGGGTCGTTCTTCCCAACACTGCTCAGAAATTTCAGACATTGAGGGTGGGAGGTGCATTTTGTCTGCCAACTCAAGGGACATTGGTTTTGGAAAGCACCGTCGGACGAGAGGAAGGAGAAACATTTAATGACTACCTACAGAGTGCCAGGCAACTTAGACAAGTAAGGCTATTGGATCCTGAAAGAAAAAAAAATTCTATTCTACAGTCAGGAAATGGAGCCACTGAGAAGTGAAATAACTCGAGCAAGTTTACAAAGATAGGAGTCCAAGTTGGGGACCTAACTCAGTTGACCTAAGGTGAGAACGGAACTCACCTCCTCCAGATACACCAATCTCCACCTATGTATAGAGCAGATCCTCCCGAAGAACAACTGAGGGCAGTCGGAACAGCTTCTGTACAACAGGAGAGAAACAGAGACATCGGAGCAGAAGACCCCAGCCTAGCAGCCTGCCAACTGCAGTGGGGAGAGATAGCTCTGGGGCCCGTAAGCTGATTTGTCTGCCTGGGGCGCAGAAATGAAGCTGCATTTTAATGAGCAACTAGAATGTAAAAGATCCACCCCAAAAGCTCCCCGAAATGGGGAGGGAGAGTGCTGGATGTCTTTCTCTGCCAAGGTCCTGGCAAACACCATGGTCACATTCCACTCCACCTTGAGAACATGGACAGAAGCAGGGTCTGAGCACCCCAGCCAGGGTACTACCTTGCTGAGCCCTGGGTCCCCGGCCCACTCTAGACCCAGCTGTGCCAACAAGGCAAACCCAGCTGGCACACACTGGGACACCCTGGTCAGCATTCAACACAGCGCGAGACCTCACACTGAGGGGACACAGGTGCTCGGCATCCCAGAACACTCCAGGCCTACACGACTCGGCTTCCTAGGGCACCCCTGCAAGGAGGGCTACGGGACCTCCCGGGTCACTACTGCTTCAGCTCCAGGAGCCCTGCCAAGGAGCCCCCTATGTGGAAAGCACAGGACCACCCAGCCCAAATGCTGTCGAGACTCTCGTAGGGCTGAAGACCCCGGGACACCCCAGCTTTGGCCCACTGAGCTTCAGCCATCTTTCTAGGAGATCCTGTGCACAGAGAAGCCCCCCAATCCTGAATTCACTTCTGCTATAGCTACCATCCCAAAGTGCCTTCCCTGCAGAGAGCACTGGGACACTCCAGCCCACACCCACCTCAGCTGCAGCTGTTTTACCAGGGTACCCCCTGTGCAGAGCACCCCAGAAAAACTCAGCTCCCGATCCATCTCCACTCCAGCCACCCTCTGCACAGAGAGCCCTGTGACGTCAGTCGTACCCAATTCAGCTTCAGCTCAACAGCCTGGGTGCCCTCAGTGTGAAGCTAAAGCACCTCTACGTTTCTTGTAGCAGGACTCCCAATAGCCAAGGTATGGAAACAACCCAGGTATCCATCCAGAGGTGAATGAATGAGGGCTACCTTTCAGCCTAACAACCACCTCCCTGCTTGCCTAGCCTGGAGTCCCTGCCTGCACCCCCAGGTCCCGCACTATGCCCGCACACCCCAGGGTCGCAGTCCACACCCTGGTACCCCCACTCCCCTATGCCAATGAAGCACCTGGAAGTACCTGCAGATCCTGGTCTTCCTCCTCCTTGGCAGCAGCTGGCTCAGGACTTGGTCCAGGAAGCCAACATGCGGGAGAAATTCCACTTGGAAGAAGATGCACAAGACTCAGAACGTGGGTTTTCATGTGCTTCGTGAGGTCACACAAAGATCACCACATCGTCCCAACCCTTCAAGGCTTGCTGTCTCTGATACTACAAGTTAGAAATGCTTCTTTGCCTTAGCAGCCCAATCGTGTTCCAGCAGCACCACTGTGGGAGAGCACAAAACAAACTTTGTAGGAAAGCTAGGAATTACAGAGTTCATAAATATACCACAGAGATAGGATACGTCACCCCGGTACATATTTATGAATTAGAGGCACAAAAGATTGAAACAGGGAATGAGCTTTATCCTCAAGAAACAGGTCAGCCTTTAGTGATTATAGCTCCAGAGGCAAGGCTCTTCCATGCTGTACACTCATGGATCAAAACTAAAATCCACACATAGCCAGTTATTGTTCCTATCCATGGAATGCACTTTATACACTTACCCACAAAAGAATCCTCAAGGGCCTCCAGAGAGGTGCTCTCTGAAGCCAGGGGATAGATGATCCTCCCCATGAGGATCCTGAGGAGAAGAGCATGAACTCCAAGCAAAGGGGCACACAGGAAAAAGCTGGCAAAGGAAGCTGAAGCAGAAATCAGCAAAGAAGGGAACTGGAAGTAAGTTATGCAGAAGTGGAGAGAGGAGTGTCCCCAAGAGACCAGAGTTACCTTCAGCCCTTAGACAGGCTGAGTGAGGCTAATTCCAGCTGGATTGCATTTGGGTTCCTGTCACTCCCAGACAAACTCAATTCTGTTTTATATATACACTTTCAGACTCATTTTTTTTTTAATTGAAGCATAGTTGACACGAAATATCATGTTAGCTTCAGGTGGACATCATAGCGATTGGGCAAGTTTTTGCCTTATGCTACACTCACCACAAGTGTAGTTACGTCCATCACCAGAGATACAATTAAAATATCATTGACCATATTCCCTATGCTGTGCCTTTCATCCCCGTGACATGTTCATCCCATAACAGGAACACCTCTCTGCTCTTCCCTCTTCTCTCCCCTAAGTTCCAGATCCTATGTATCTGCTCTGGGAGGAGACAGCTCCATCTGAGCTCATTCTTTCAACAAGTACTCAGTGGAAGCTTGCTCTGTGCCAGGTGGGAACAAATACAGAAGGTTCAGGAACACATTGCATTTTTTTTTTTTTTTT
>NW_025411328.1:0-4881 GCF_002201575.2 Neomonachus schauinslandi | reverse complement strand
CAACAGGCCCCTCCCCAGAAGATCAGCGAGAACAGCCAGCCAAGACCAAGTTTACCCATCAATGAGAACGGCAGAACTCCAGCTCTAGGGGACTACTGCACATAGAATTCATGGCTTTTTTACCATGAATCTGTAGTCTTTCAAAGTTAATTTTTTTTTAACTGTCTTTCTTTCTTTTTTTTTTTTTTAATTTTTCTTTTACCCTTTTTCAACCAACATCTTATCAATCCCTTTTTTTTAAAAAAAAACATTTTTATTTTTCATTTTTAGAGTCATATTCTATCCCTTCATAGTAGTTACCCGTATTTTTGGCTTATATATATAAGTTGTTCTCTCTTTAAAATTTTGAGATAGTTTCTTCTAACAGATCAAAATATACCCTAAATCTCTAGTATATGGTGTTTTCTATTCCCCTGCCTGATCACATCCTCTCCCTTTTTTTTTCTTTTTTTAAATCCTCTTCTTTCTTTTTTCAAACAACTTCTTATCAATTCCTTTTATAAAATTTTTTATACTTTCCATCTTTACAGTCATATTCCATCCCTTCATCAGATCAACCCTTATTTTTGTACATATATAAGTTTTTCTTTCTTTAAAATTTTGGGAGGCACTTTCTTCTAAAAGACCAAAATACACCCCAAATCTAGTGTGTGGCACTGATCTATATACCAGCCTGATCATATTTGATCACATTCTGGTTTTTTCGTTGTTGTTGTTTTGTTTTGTTTGTTTTTGTTTTTATCTTTATTTTTTTCTTTTTTTTCTTTTTCTTTTTTCTCTCTTTCCCTTTCTTTTCCCACTGCTTCAGGTTTTTTCTGATTTGTTTAGAGTATATTTTCTGGGGACGTTGTTACTCTGCTAGCATTTTGTTCTCTCATTAATCTATTCTCCTCTGCACAGAATGACAAGACGGAAAAAATCACCTCAACAAAAAGAACAAGAGGTAGTACCGACTGCCAGGGACCTACTCAATACGGACATTAGTACGATGTCAGATCTAGAGTTCAGAATCATCACTTTAAAGATACTAGCTGGGCTTGAAAAAAATATGGAAGTTATTAGAGAAACCCTTTCTGGAGAAGTAAAAGAACTAAAATCCAACCAAGTAGAAATCAAAAAGGCTATTAATGAGGTGCAATCAAAAATGGGGGCGCTAACTGCTAGAATAAATGAGGCAGAAGAGAGACTCAGTAATATAGAAGATGAAATGATGGAAAATAAAGAAGCTGAGAAAAAGAGAGATAAACAACTACTGGATCACGAGGGCAGAATTCGAGAGATAAGCGATACCATAAGACGAAACAACATTAGAATAATTGGGATCCCAGAAGAAGAAGAAAGAGAGAGAGGGGCAGAAGGTATAATGGAGCAAATTATAGCAGAGAACTTCCCTAATTTGGGGAAGGAAACAGGCATCGAAATCCAGGAAGCACAGAGAACCCCTCTCAAAATCAATAAAAATAGGTCAACACCCCGACATCTAATAGTAAAACTTACGAGTCTCATAGACAAAGAGAAAATCCTGAAAGCAGCTCAGGAGAAGAGATATGTAACCTACAATGGTAGAAACATTAGATTGGCAACAGACCTATCCACAGAGACCTGGCAGGCCAGAAAGGACTGGAAGGATATATTCAGAGCACTAAATGAGAAAAATATGCAGCCAAGAATACTATATCCAGCTAGGCTGTCATTGAAAATTGAAGGAGAGATAAAAAGCTTCCAGGACAAACAAAAACTAAAGGAATTTGCAAACACAAAACCAGCCCTACAGGAAATCTTGAAAGGGGTCCTCTAAGCAAAGAGAGAGCCTAAAAGCAACATAGACCAGAAAGGGACACAGACAATATACAGTAACAGTAACCTTACAGGCAATACAATGGCACTAAATTCCTATCTTTCAATAGTTACCCTGAATGTAAATGGGCTCAATGCCCCAATCAAAAGACACAGGCTATCAGACTGGATTAAAAAACAAGACCCATCGATATGCTGTCTGCAAGAGACTCATTTTCGACCCACAGACAGCCCCAGATTGAACGTGAGGGGGTGGAAATCCATTTACCATGCAAATGGACACCAAAAGAAAGCTGGGGTGGCAATCCTTCTATCAGACAAATTAGATTTTAAACCAAAGACTGTAATAAGAGATGAGGAAGGACACTATATCATACTTAAAGGATCTATCCAACAAGAAGATCTAACAATTGTAAATATCTATGCCCCTAACATGGGAGCAGCCAATTATATAAGCCAATTGATAACAAAAGCAAAGAAACACATCGACAACAATACAATAATAGTGGGGGACTTTAACACCCCCCTCACTGAAATGGACAGATCGTCTAAGCAAAAGATCAACAAGGAAATAAAGACTTTAAATGACACACTGGACCAAATGGACTTCACAGACATATTCAGAACATTCCACCCCAAAGCAACGGAATACACATTCTTCTCTAGTGCCCATGGAACATTCTCCAGAATAGATCACATCCTACATCATAAATCAGGTCTCAACCGGTGCCAAAAGATTGGAATCATTCCCTGCCTATTTTCAGACCACAATGCTTTGAAGCTACAACTCAATCACAAGAGGAAAGTCAGAAAGAACTCAAATACATGGAGGCTAAAGAGCATCCTACTGAAGAATGAATGGGTCAACCAGGAAATTAAAGAAGAATTAAAAAAATACATGGAAACCAATGAAAATGAAAACACAACTATTCAAAATCTTTGGGATGCAGCAAAGGCAGTACTAAGAGGAAAGTATATAGCAATACTAGCCTTTCTCAAGAAATAATAAAGGTCTCAAATACACAACCTAACCCTCCAACTAAAGGAGCTGGGGAAAGAACAGCAAATAAGGCCTAAATCCAGCAGGAGAAGAGAAATCATAAAGATCAGAGCAGAAATCAATGAAATAGAAACTAAAAGAACAGTAGAACAGATCAACAAAACAAGGGGATGGTTCTTTGAATGAATTAACAAGACTGATAAACCCCTGGCCAGACTTATCAAAAAGAAATGACCCTAATCAACAAAATCATGAATGAAAGAGGAGAGATCACAACCAACACCAAAGAAATACAAACAATTATAAGAACATATTATGAGCAGCTCTATGCCAGCAAATTAGATAACCTGGAAAAAATGGAGGCATTCCTAGAGATGTATCAACTACCAAAACTGAACCAGGAAGAAGTAGAAAACCTGAACAGACCTATAACCACTAAGGAAATTGAAGCAGTCATCAAAAATCTCGCAACAAAGAAAAGCCCAGGGCCAGAGGCTTCCCAGGGGAATTCTACCAAACATTTCAAGAAGAATTAATACCTATTCTTCTGAAACTGTTCCAAAAAATAGAAATGGAAGGATGGGGCGCCTGGGTGGCTCAGTCGTTAAGCGTCTGCCTTCGGCTCAGGTCGTGATCCCAGCGTCCTGGGATCAAGCCCCGCATTGGACTCCCTGCCCAGCAGGAAGCCTGCTTCTACCTCTCCAACTCCCCCGGCTTGTGTTCCCTCTCTCTCTGGGTCTCTCTCTGTCAAATAAATAAATAAAATCTTTAAAAAAAAAAAAAGAAATGGAAGGAAAACTTCCAAACTCATTTTATGAGGCCAGCATTACCTTGTTCCCAAAACTACACAAAGACCCCATCAAAAAGGAGAACTACAGACCAATATCCCTGATGAGCATGGATGCATAAATTCTCACCAAAATACTAGCCAATAGGATCCAACAGTACATTAAAAGGCTATTCACCACGACCAAGTGGGATTTACCTCTGGGCTGCAAGGTTGGTTCAACATCCGCAAATCAATCAACATGATACAATACATTAACAAAAGAAAGAACAAGAATCATATGATCCTCTCAACAGATGGAGAAAAGGCATTTGACAAAGTACAGCATCCTTTCTTGATCAAAACTCTTCAGACTATAGGCATAGAGAGTACATACCTCAATATCATAAAAGCCATCTATGAAAAACCTACAGCAAATATCATTCTCAATGGGGAAAAACTGAGAGCTTTCCCCCTAAGGTCAGGAACGCGGCAGGGATGTCCACTATCACCACTGCTATTCAACATAGTATTAGAAGTCCTAGCCACAGCAATCAGACAACAAAAAGAAATAAAAGGCATCCAAATCGGCAAAGAAGTAGTCAAACTCTCACTCTTTGCAGATGATATGATACTTTATGTGGAAAATCCCAAAGACTCCACCCCAAAACTGCTAGAACTTATACAGGAATTCAGTAAAGTGGCAGGATAGAAAATCAATGCACAGAAGTCAGTGGCATTCCTATACACCAACAACAAGACAGAAGAAAGAGCAATTAAGGAGTCGATCCCATTTACAATTGCACCCAAAACCATAAGATAACTAGGCATAAATCTAACCAAAGAGGCAAAGGATCTGTACTCAGAAAACTATAAAATACTCATGAAAGAAATTGAGGAAGACACAAAGAAATGGAAAAACGTTCCATGCTCATGGATTGGAAGAACAAATATTGTGAAGATGCCAATGTTACCTAGAGCAACCTACACATTCAATGCAATCCCCATCAAAATACCATCCACGTTTTTCAAAGAAATGGAACAATCCTAAAATTGGTATGGAACCAGAAAAGACCCCGAATAGCCAGAGGAATGTTGAAAAAGAAAAGCAAAGCTGGCGGCATCACAATTCCAGACTTCCAGCTCTATTACAAAGCTGTCATCATCAAGACAGTATGGTACTGGCACAAAAACAGACACATAGATCAATGGAACAGAATAGAGAGCCCAGAAATGGACCCTCAACTCTATGGTCAACTCATCTTTGACAAAGCAGGAAAGAATGTCCAATGGAAAAAAGACAGTCTCTTCAACAAAT
>NW_025411327.1:0-4883 GCF_002201575.2 Neomonachus schauinslandi | reverse complement strand
ATTCTACTAAAATTAAGAATTTAATTTAATTAACTTTAGGTAATACTGAATAGTTATGTTTGGGTCTTTAGTAAACCATTGTGATGATCTCCAACTTTTATGAAAGCATTTGTTGCCAGGTATATTTTTTTAATTTCCTTCCCTCGTTACTATCTATCAAACAAACAAACAAAAAACAACATATCTCTGCTTGAGCAAAAAGAAAGAAGAAAGCAAATATATATTTGATATATCTAGTGCTTCCTATTCACTGTATAATTTAACTCAATAAATAACACTATAAAGAGACATTATTATCCCCCTTTTATAGATGATTAAGCTGGAGCTTAGACTGCGCATGTAACTTATCCCAAATCATATATCTGAAAGTTTGAAGAACATAAAGGTTGAATTTAGTCTTCCCTTTTTGGAAGATTTTTTTTAGGGGGCGGATATATTTCACTCTGTCCCCTATGTAATTGCCAGATTTTCCTGACGCATTGGTTATTGCTAAAATATAGGCTGGCAGGATTGAAGGCATTTCTGGGTAGTTTGCATCCTTTCCCTCCTTTAAGACTATTATGCAGCAGCTGCCACTTTTATGTTCGTCATATCCTGGTTTTAGCATTATGTGAGACAAACAGGACATTTCTTCAGGGATCAACTCTCCTGAGATTTTAAAATAAGCCACATGGAGATAATAAATGGAGAAGGTGTTGGGTCATCTGTATTACTTTAAATAGCTTCCTACGGGCATTTCCAGAGCCTGGAACTCAGAACTCCTTAGGTTTTAGCCAGGTGACACACATTTTATATGAGAAGGGAAGCACTTTCTGAATTCCTAATAGTGGTTTGGGTGCCGGAGCTATGGACCATTAGGCACCTCTTTATGGTGGCTTCCGCTGAAACAGGTGAGTTCGAGGACTTTGAAATTGGGTGCATAAAAAACGTTCTCTAGTGCTTTTGGTTTTGTCTATTTAGTTCTGTAATTTTAAGGAGTAATAACCCATGGAAAAGCATCCATAGAAAAACTGAGAAATTAAAATATGAGGATATCACTCAATGACACTGAAACTTTTTTCTTTTACTCTTTGTCAAAAAGATTTTATAAATTTTTAAACATGGGTTTGCTTCTCTCAATTTAGTACCATTTTGCTGTTATATTGTATTTTATAGTGGTAATTTTAACACTTTCATGATATAACTTCTTCTTAATCATTGAAAAAATATGAAAAATATTTTGTGGAAATAAGGTGTTTTTCATTTTCTTTTGGGTTATATTTTAGAATGATATCTGGAAGAACATATATCAGTGATTCCAAGGGATTATGGTAGTCTTACTGTTCTCGCTTAAAATTTTCAAACTGAAATACAGACAATTTTCATTATTATCCTACAATTATTTATTATCATATTCTTTTTTTTTATTCTTATGTTAATCCTCATACATTACATCATTAGTTTCAGATGAAGTGTTCCATGATTCATTGTTTGTGCATAACACCCAGTGCTCCATGCAGAATGTGCCCTCCTCAATACCCACCACCTGGCTAACCCATCCTCCCAACCCCCTCCCCTCTAGAACCCTGTTTGTTTTTCAGAGTCCATCGTCTCTCATGGTTCGTCTACCCCTCCGATTTCCCCCACTTCATTCTTCCCCTCCCGTTACATTCTTCTTCTTTTTTTTTTTTTCTTAACATATATTGCATTATTTGTTTCAGAGGTACAGATCTGAGATTCAACAGTCTTGCACAATTCACAGAGCTTACCAGAGCACATACCCTCCCCAGTGTCTATCACCCAGTCACCCCATCCCTCCCACCCTACCCCCCACTCCAGCAACCCTCAGTTTGTTTCCTTAGATTAAGAATTCCTCATATCAGTGAGACCATATGATACATGTCTTTCTCTGACTTATTTCTCTCAACATAATACCCTCCAGTTCCAACCACGTCATTGCACATGGCAAGATCTCATTCCTTTTGATGGCTGCATAATATTCCATTGTATATATATACCACCTCTTCTTTATCCATTCAACTGTCGTTGGACATCTTGGCTCTTTCCACAGTTTGGCTATTGTGGACATTGCTGCTATAAACATCAGGGTGCACATACCCCTTCAGATCCCTACTTTTGTATCTTTGGGGTAATACCCAGTAGTGGAATTGCTGGATCATATGGTAGCTCTATTTCCAAATTTTGAGGAATCTCCATACTGTTTTCCAGAGTGGCTGCACCAGCTTGCATTCCCACCAACAGTGTAGGAGGGTTCCCCTTTCTCCGCATCGCCGCCAACATCTGTCGTTTCCTGACCTGTTAATTTTAGCCATTCTGACTGGTGTGAGGTGGTATCTCATTGAGGTTTTGATTTGGATTTCCCTGATGCCGAGCAATATTGAGCACATTTTCATGTGTCTGTTGGCCATTTGGATGTCTTCTTTGGAAAAATATCTGTTCATGTCTTCTGCCCATTTCTTGATTGGATTCTTTGTTCTTTGGGTGTGGAGTTTGATGAGTTCTTTATAGATTTTGGATACTAGCCCTTTATCTGATATGTCATTTGCAAATATCTTCTCCCATTCTGTCGGTTGTCTTTTGGTTTTGTTGAATGTTTCCTTTGCTTTGCAAAAGCTTTTTATCTTGATGAAGTCCCAAGAGTTCATTTTTGCCCTTGCTTCCCTTGCCTTTGGCGATGTTTCTAGGAAGAAGTTGCTTCGGCTGAGGTCAAAGAGGTTGCTGTCTGTGTTCTCCTTTTGTTTTGATCGACTCCTGTGTCACATTGAGCTCTTTCAACCATTTGGAGTCTATTTTTGTGTGTGGTGTAAGGAAATGGTCCAGTTTCATTCTTCTGCATGTGGCTATCCAATTTTCCCAACACCATTTGTTGAAGAGACTGTCTTTGTTCCATTGGACATTATTTCCTGCTTTGTCAAAGATGAGTTGACCATAGAGTTGAGGGTCCATTTCTGGGCTCTCTGTTCTGTTCCATTGATCTATGTGTCTGTTTTTGTGCCAGTACCATGCTGTCTTGATGATGACAGCTTTGTTATAGAGCTGGAAGTCCGGAATTGTGATGCCGCCGGCTTTGCTTTTCTTTTTCAACATTCCTCTGCCTATGCGGGGTCTTTTCTGATTCCATACAAATCTTAGGATTATTTGTTCCATTTCTTTGAAAAAAGTGGATGGTATTTTGATGGGGATTGCATTGAATGTGTAGATTGCTCTAGGTAGCATTGACATCTTCACAATATTTGTTCTTCCAATCCATGAGCATGGAACGTTTTTCCATTTCTTTGTGTCTTCCCCAATTTCTTTCATGAGTATTTTATACTTTTCTGAGTAAAGATCCTTTGTCTCTTTGGTTAGATTGATTCCTAGGTATCTTATGGTTTTGAGTGCAATTGTAAATGGGATCGACTCCTTAATTTCTCTTTCTTCTGTCTTGTTGTTGGTGTATAGGAATGCCACTGACTTCTGTGCATTGATTTTATATCCTGCCACTTGACTGAATTCCTGTATGAGTTTTAGCACTTTTGGGGTGGAGTCTTTTGGGTTTTCCACATAAAGTATCATATCATCTGCAAAGACTGAGAGTTTGACTTCTTCTTTGCCAATTTGGATGCCTTTGATTTCTTTTTGTTGTCTGATCGCTGTGGCTAGGACTTCCAATACTATGTTCAATAGCAGTGATGAGAGTGGACATCCCTGACGCGTTCCTGACCTTAGGGGGAAAGCTCTCAGTATTTCCCCATTGAGAAAGATATTCGCTGTAGGTTTTTCATAGATGGCTTTTATGATATTAAGGTATGTACCCTCTCTCCCTATACTCTGAAGAGTTTTGATCAAGAAAGGATGCTGTACTTCGTCAAAAGCTTTTTCTGCATCTATTGAGAGGATCATATGATTCTTGTTCTTTATTTTGTGAATGTATTGTATCACATTGATTGATTTGCTGATGTTGAACCAACCTTGCAGCCCAGGGATAAATCCCACTTGGTCATCGTGAATAATCCTTTTAATGTACTGTTGGATACTATTGGCTAGTATTTTGGTGAGAATTTTTGCATCCATGTTCATCAGGGATATTGGTCTGTAATTCTCCTTTTTGATGGGGTCTTTGTCTGGTTTTGGGATCAAGGTAATGCTGGCCTCATAAAATGAGTTTGGAAGTTTTCCTTCCATTTCTATTTTTTGGAACAGTTTCAGAAGAATAGGTGTTAATTCTTCTTGAAATGTTTGGTAGAATTGCCCTGGGAAGCCATCTGGCCCTGGGCTTTTGTTTTTTGGGAGATTTTTGATGACTGCTTCAATTTCCTTAGTGGTTATAGGTCTGTTCAGGTTTTCTATTTCATCCTGGTTCAGTTTTGGTAGTTGATACATCTCTAGGAATGCCTCCATTTCTTCCAGGTTATCTAATTTGCTGGCATAGAGTTGCTCATAATATGTTCTTAGAATTGTTTGTATTTCTTTGGTGTTGGTTGTGATCTCTCCCCTTTCATTCATGATTTTGTTGATTTGGGTCATTTCTCTTCACTTTTTGATAAGTCTGGCCAGGGGTTTCTCAATCTTGTTAATTCTTTCAAGGAACCAGCTCCTAGTTTCGTTGATCTGTTCTACTGTTCTTTCTCCAGTTCCTTTAGGTGTAGGGTTAGGTTGTGTACTTGAGACCTTTCTTGCTTCTTGAGAAAGGCTTCTATTGCTATATACTTTCCTCTTAGGACTGCCTTTGCTGCATCCCAAAGATTTGAATAGTTTTGTTTTCATTTTCATTGGTTTCCATGTATTTTTTTAATTCTTCTTTAATTTCCTGGTTGACCCATTCGTTCTTCAGTAGGATGCTCTTTAGCCTCCATGTATTTGAGTTCCTTCTGACTTTCCTCTTGTGATTGAGTTCTAGTTTC
>NW_025411326.1:0-4883 GCF_002201575.2 Neomonachus schauinslandi | reverse complement strand
CAACAGGCCCCTCCCCAGAAGATCAGCGAGAACAGCCAGCCAAGACCAAGTTTACCCATCAATGAGAACGGCAGAACTCCAGCTCTAGGGGACTACTGCACATAGAATTCATGGCTTTTTTACCATGAATCTGTAGTCTTTCAAAGTTAATTTTTTTTTAACTGTCTTTCTTTCTTTTTTTTTTTTTTAATTTTTCTTTTACCCTTTTTCAACCAACATCTTATCAATCCCTTTTTTTTAAAAAAAAACATTTTTATTTTTCATTTTTAGAGTCATATTCTATCCCTTCATAGTAGTTACCCGTATTTTTGGCTTATATATATAAGTTGTTCTCTCTTTAAAATTTTGAGATAGTTTCTTCTAACAGATTAAAATATACCCTAAATCTCTAGTATATGGTGTTTTCTATTCCCCTGCCTGATCACATCCTCTCCCTTTTTTTTTTCTTTTTTAAAATCCTCTTCTTTCTTTTTTTCGAACAACTTCTTATCAATTCCTTTTATAAAATTTTTTATAATTTCCATCTTTACAGTCATATTCCATCCCTTCATCAGATCAACCCTTATTTTTGTACATATATAAGTTTTTCTTTCTTTAAAATTTTGGGAGGCACTTTCTTCTAAAAGACCAAAATACACCCCAAATCTAGTGTGTGGCACTGATCTATATACCAGCCTGATCATATTTGATCACATTCTGGTTTTTTCGTTGTTGTTGTTTTGTTTTGTTTGTTTTTGTTTTTATCTTTATTTTTTTCTTTTTTTTCTTTTTCTTTTTTCTCTCTTTCCCTTTCTTTTCCCACTGCTTCAGGTTTTTTCTGATTTGTTTAGAGTATATTTTCTGGGGACGTTGTTACTCTGCTAGCATTTTGTTCTCTCATTAATCTATTCTCCTCTGCACAGAATGACAAGACGGAAAAAATCACCTCAACAAAAAGAACAAGAGGTAGTACCGACTGCCAGGGACCTACTCAATACGGACATTAGTACGATGTCAGATCTAGAGTTCAGAATCATCACTTTAAAGATACTAGCTGGGCTTGAAAAAAATATGGAAGTTATTAGAGAAACCCTTTCTGGAGAAGTAAAAGAACTAAAATCCAACCAAGTAGAAATCAAAAAGGCTATTAATGAGGTGCAATCAAAAATGGGGGCGCTAACTGCTAGAATAAATGAGGCAGAAGAGAGACTCAGTAATATAGAAGATGAAATGATGGAAAATAAAGAAGCTGAGAAAAAGAGAGATAAACAACTACTGGATCACGAGGGCAGAATTCGAGAGATAAGCGATACCATAAGACGAAACAACATTAGAATAATTGGGATCCCAGAAGAAGAAGAAAGAGAGAGAGGGGCAGAAGGTATAATGGAGCAAATTATAGCAGAGAACTTCCCTAATTTGGGGAAGGAAACAGGCATCGAAATCCAGGAAGCACAGAGAACCCCTCTCAAAATCAATAAAAATAGGTCAACACCCCGACATCTAATAGTAAAACTTACGAGTCTCATAGACAAAGAGAAAATCCTGAAAGCAGCTCAGGAGAAGAGATATGTAACCTACAATGGTAGAAACATTAGATTGGCAACAGACCTATCCACAGAGACCTGGCAGGCCAGAAAGGACTGGAAGGATATATTCAGAGCACTAAATGAGAAAAATATGCAGCCAAGAATACTATATCCAGCTAGGCTGTCATTGAAAATTGAAGGAGAGATAAAAAGCTTCCAGGACAAACAAAAACTAAAGGAATTTGCAAACACAAAACCAGCCCTACAGGAAATCTTGAAAGGGGTCCTCTAAGCAAAGAGAGAGCCTAAAAGCAACATAGACCAGAAAGGGACACAGACAATATACAGTAACAGTAACCTTACAGGCAATACAATGGCACTAAATTCCTATCTTTCAATAGTTACCCTGAATGTAAATGGGCTCAATGCCCCAATCAAAAGACACAGGCTATCAGACTGGATTAAAAAACAAGACCCATCGATATGCTGTCTGCAAGAGACTCATTTTCGACCCACAGACAGCCCCAGATTGAACGTGAGGGGGTGGAAATCCATTTACCATGCAAATGGACACCAAAAGAAAGCTGGGGTGGCAATCCTTCTATCAGACAAATTAGATTTTAAACCAAAGACTGTAATAAGAGATGAGGAAGGACACTATATCATACTTAAAGGATCTATCCAACAAGAAGATCTAACAATTGTAAATATCTATGCCCCTAACATGGGAGCAGCCAATTATATAAGCCAATTGATAACAAAAGCAAAGAAACACATCGACAACAATACAATAATAGTGGGGGACTTTAACACCCCCCTCACTGAAATGGACAGATCGTCTAAGCAAAAGATCAACAAGGAAATAAAGACTTTAAATGACACACTGGACCAAATGGACTTCACAGACATATTCAGAACATTCCACCCCAAAGCAACGGAATACACATTCTTCTCTAGTGCCCATGGAACATTCTCCAGAATAGATCACATCCTACATCATAAATCAGGTCTCAACCGGTGCCAAAAGATTGGAATCATTCCCTGCCTATTTTCAGACCACAATGCTTTGAAGCTACAACTCAATCACAAGAGGAAAGTCAGAAAGAACTCAAATACATGGAGGCTAAAGAGCATCCTACTGAAGAATGAATGGGTCAACCAGGAAATTAAAGAAGAATTAAAAAAATACATGGAAACCAATGAAAATGAAAACACAACTATTCAAAATCTTTGGGATGCAGCAAAGGCAGTACTAAGAGGAAAGTATATAGCAATACTAGCCTTTCTCAAGAAATAATAAAGGTCTCAAATACACAACCTAACCCTCCAACTAAAGGAGCTGGGGAAAGAACAGCAAATAAGGCCTAAATCCAGCAGGAGAAGAGAAATCATAAAGATCAGAGCAGAAATCAATGAAATAGAAACTAAAAGAACAGTAGAACAGATCAACAAAACAAGGGGATGGTTCTTTGAATGAATTAACAAGACTGATAAACCCCTGGCCAGACTTATCAAAAAGAAATGACCCTAATCAACAAAATCATGAATGAAAGAGGAGAGATCACAACCAACACCAAAGAAATACAAACAATTATAAGAACATATTATGAGCAGCTCTATGCCAGCAAATTAGATAACCTGGAAAAAATGGAGGCATTCCTAGAGATGTATCAACTACCAAAACTGAACCAGGAAGAAGTAGAAAACCTGAACAGACCTATAACCACTAAGGAAATTGAAGCAGTCATCAAAAATCTCGCAACAAAGAAAAGCCCAGGGCCAGAGGCTTCCCAGGGGAATTCTACCAAACATTTCAAGAAGAATTAATACCTATTCTTCTGAAACTGTTCCAAAAAATAGAAATGGAAGGATGGGGCGCCTGGGTGGCTCAGTCGTTAAGCGTCTGCCTTCGGCTCAGGTCGTGATCCCAGCGTCCTGGGATCAAGCCCCGCATTGGACTCCCTGCCCAGCAGGAAGCCTGCTTCTACCTCTCCAACTCCCCCGGCTTGTGTTCCCTCTCTCTCTGGGTCTCTCTCTGTCAAATAAATAAATAAAATCTTTAAAAAAAAAAAAAGAAATGGAAGGAAAACTTCCAAACTCATTTTATGAGGCCAGCATTACCTTGTTCCCAAAACTACACAAAGACCCCATCAAAAAGGAGAACTACAGACCAATATCCCTGATGAGCATGGATGCATAAATTCTCACCAAAATACTAGCCAATAGGATCCAACAGTACATTAAAAGGCTATTCACCACGACCAAGTGGGATTTACCTCTGGGCTGCAAGGTTGGTTCAACATCCGCAAATCAATCAACATGATACAATACATTAACAAAAGAAAGAACAAGAATCATATGATCCTCTCAACAGATGGAGAAAAGGCATTTGACAAAGTACAGCATCCTTTCTTGATCAAAACTCTTCAGACTATAGGCATAGAGAGTACATACCTCAATATCATAAAAGCCATCTATGAAAAACCTACAGCAAATATCATTCTCAATGGGGAAAAACTGAGAGCTTTCCCCCTAAGGTCAGGAACGCGGCAGGGATGTCCACTATCACCACTGCTATTCAACATAGTATTAGAAGTCCTAGCCACAGCAATCAGACAACAAAAAGAAATAAAAGGCATCCAAATCGGCAAAGAAGTAGTCAAACTCTCACTCTTTGCAGATGATATGATACTTTATGTGGAAAATCCCAAAGACTCCACCCCAAAACTGCTAGAACTTATACAGGAATTCAGTAAAGTGGCAGGATAGAAAATCAATGCACAGAAGTCAGTGGCATTCCTATACACCAACAACAAGACAGAAGAAAGAGCAATTAAGGAGTCGATCCCATTTACAATTGCACCCAAAACCATAAGATAACTAGGCATAAATCTAACCAAAGAGGCAAAGGATCTGTACTCAGAAAACTATAAAATACTCATGAAAGAAATTGAGGAAGACACAAAGAAATGGAAAAACGTTCCATGCTCATGGATTGGAAGAACAAATATTGTGAAGATGCCAATGTTACCTAGAGCAACCTACACATTCAATGCAATCCCCATCAAAATACCATCCACGTTTTTCAAAGAAATGGAACAATCCTAAAATTGGTATGGAACCAGAAAAGACCCCGAATAGCCAGAGGAATGTTGAAAAAGAAAAGCAAAGCTGGCGGCATCACAATTCCAGACTTCCAGCTCTATTACAAAGCTGTCATCATCAAGACAGTATGGTACTGGCACAAAAACAGACACATAGATCAATGGAACAGAATAGAGAGCCCAGAAATGGACCCTCAACTCTATGGTCAACTCATCTTTGACAAAGCAGGAAAGAATGTCCAATGGAAAAAAGACAGTCTCTTCAACAAAT
>NW_025411325.1:0-4884 GCF_002201575.2 Neomonachus schauinslandi | reverse complement strand
GTGTTTGCAAATTCCTTTAGTTTTTGTTTGTCCTGGAAGCTTTTTATTTCTCCTTCTATTTTCAATGACAGCCTAGCTGGATATAGTATTCTTGGCTGCATATTTCTCTCATTTAGTGCTCTGAATATATCATGCCAGTCCTTTGTAGCCTGCCAGGTCTCTGTGGATAGGTCTGTTGCCAATCTAATGTTTCTACCCTTTTAGGTTACATATCTCTTCTCCTGAGCTGCTTTCAGGATTTTCTCTTTGTTTCTGAGACTCATAAGTTTTACTATTAGATGTTGGGGTGTTGACCTATTTTTATTAATTTTGAGAGGGGTACTCTATGCTTCCTGGATTTTGATGCCTGTTTCCTTCCCCAAATTCGGGAAGTTATCTGCTATAATTTGCTCCAGTATACCTTCTGCCCCTCTCTCTCTTTCTTCTTCTTCTGGGATCCCAATTTTTCTAATGTTGTTTCGTCTTATGGTATCACTTATCTCTCGAATTCTGCCCTCGTGATCCAGTAGTTGTTATCTCTCTTTTTCTCAGCTTCTTTATATTCCATCATTTGGTCTTCTATATAATTGATTCTCTCTTCTGCCTCATTTATCCTAGCAGTTAGCGCCCCCATATTTGATTGCACCTCATTAATAGCCTTTTTTATTTCTACTTGGTTAGATTTTAGTTGTTTTACTTCTCCAGAACGGGTTTCTCTAATAACTTCCATGCTTTTTTCCAACCCAGCTAGTATCTTTAAAGTGATCATTCTGAACTCTAGATACGACATTATACTAATGTCCGTATTGAGTAGGTCCCTGGCAGTCAGTACTACCTCTTGTTCTTTTTGTTGAGGTGATTTTTTCTGTCTTGTCATTTTGTCCAGCAGAGAATAGATTAATGAGAGAACAAAATACTAACAGGGTAACAATGTTCCCAGAAGATATACTCTAAACAAATCAGAAAAGACCTGAAGCAGTGGGAAGAAAAGGGAAAGAGAGAAAAAAGAAAAAGAAAAAGAAGAAAAAGAAAAAGAAAACGATAAAGCTAAAAACAAAAAAAAAAAAACAGAACAAAACAAAACAAAAAAAACAGAATGTGATCAAATATGATCAAGTTGGTTTATAGATCAGTGCCACACACTAGATTTGGGGTGTATTTTGGTCTTTTAGAAGAAAGTGCCTCCCAAAATTTTAAAGAAAGAAAAACTTATATATGTACAAAAATGAGGGTTGATATGATGAAGGGATGGAATATGACTGTAAAGATGGAAAGTATAAAAAATTTTATAAAAGAAATTATTAAGAAGTTGTTTGAAAAAAGAAAGAAGAGGATTTAAAAAAGAAAAAAGAAAAAAAAAGGGAGAGAATGTGATCAGGCAGTGGAGTAGAAAAAAAACATACACTAGAGATTTAGAGTATATTTTGATCTGTTAGAACAAACTATCTCAAAATTTTAAAGAGAGAACAACTTATATATATATATGCCAAAAATACGGGTAACTACTATGAAGGGATAGAATATGACTCTAAAAATGAAAAATATTTTTTTTTTAAAAAGGGATTGATAAGATGTTGGTTGAAAAAGGGAAAAAGAAAAACTCAAAAAAAAAAAAAAGACAGTTAAAAAAAATAACTTTGAAAGACTAAAGAATCATAGTATAAAAGCCATGAATTCTATGTGCAGTATTCCCCTAGCGCTGGAGTTCTGCCGTTCTCATTGATCGGTAAACTTGGTCTTGGCTGGCTGTTCTCGCTGATCTTCGGGGGAGGGGCCTGTTGCCATGGTTTCCAAATGTCTTTGCCGGAGGTGGAATTGCCCTGCCCTTGCCCCCTTCCAGGCTAAGTAATCTGCTCGGGTTTGTTCTCCAGAGCTTTTGTTCCCTGCAAGCTTTCCGTACAGCTTTGGAGGCAGAGAGTGAAAATGGCGGCCTCCCAATCTCCACCTCGAAGTAGTTGAGAACTCAGGCCCCGCTCCTCAGTGAGCCCCCAGAGGAAAGCCATCAATCACTCCCATCTCCCCGGTCTCTGGCTGCACTCCGTGCTCACCCAGCCTGTGACTGCGCGTTTCTATCTCTGGCACCCAACCCCAGGTGGAGTCTCCAAACCCAGCAGATCCCTGCAGTGCGCTCTCCCCAGATCTGCGGCTTGTTGAGTCCCTGCTGGAAGAGCAGTGGCCCGACTGAGGCACGGATCACGCTTTATGGCAATCCCGAGCTGAGAGCCCGCGCCTGGGCTCCACCTCTGCAGCCAGCTTCCCCACTCCGATACCTGGGAGCTCTGCCGCACTCGGCCACCTCCGGTCTTTCTGTGACCCCGAGGGTCCTGAGACCACACTGTCCTGCGAGGGTTCCACGCCCCACTTAGCCACCGGAGTGATGTCCCTCAGCGGAGCAGACTTCTAAAAGTTCCGATTTTGTGCTCCGCTGCTCTATCACTTGCCAGAAGTGGCCGACGGAGGCCCCTCCCCCGCCGTCTATCCTCCCGAATATCGCCTCGGATTCACTTCTCTGCACGTCCTACCTTCCAGAAAGTGGTCGCTTTTCTGTTCAGAGAGTTGCTGCTCTTCTTTTCTTTGATCTCCTGTTGAGTTAGTAGGTGTTTGGAATGGTTTGATCCCTATCCAGCTGAATTCCTAAGAGGAGACGAAATCCAGGTCTCCTACTCCTCCAGCATCTTGCTCTGCCTCCGATAAGCACCTTTTAATATATCTTTTGGCAATTTTATGTCTTTTTAGGAAAAAGTTCTGTTCAGTACCTCTGCCCATTTTTAAGTTGGATTATTTGTTTGTTTGCTATTGAGTTACATTAGTTATTTATATATTTTGGATATTAACTCCTTATCAGAAATAAGATTTGTAAATATTTTCTTCCATTTGGTAGGTTGCCTTTTCATTTTGTGAATGATTACCTATGCTGTGCAGAGGCTTTTTCAGTTTGATGTAGTCCCAAATATTTATTTTTGCTTATGGTGTCAAATCCAAACAATCACTGTCAAAACCTGTCAAGGAGCTTATCACCAGTATAATCTAAGAATTTTATAGTTTTAAGCCTTTTTTTGGTCTAAGTTCTGCATTTTTAAATTTTTTATTGTTATGTTAATTGCCATACATTACATCATTAGTTTTTGATGTAGTGTTCTATGATTCATTGTTTGTGCATAACACGCAGTGCTCCATGCAGAACATGCCCTCTTTAATACCCATCACCAGGCTAACCCATCTTCCTATCCCCCTCCCCTCTAGAACCCTCAGTTTGTTTTTCAGAGACCATCATCTCTCATGGTTCGTCTCCGCCTCCGATTTTCCCCCCTTCATTCTCCCCCTCCTGCTATCTTCTTTTTCTTTTTTCTTAACATGTATTGCATTATATATGTTTTGTGATTCAACAAATATATGATTTGTGATTCAACAGTCTTGCACAATTCACGACACTCACCATAGCACATACCCTCCCCATTGTCTATCAACCAGTCACACCATCTCTCCCAACCACCACCACTCCAGCAACCATGTTTGTTTCCTGAGATTAAGAAGTCCTCATATCAGTGAGGTCATATGATACCTGTCTTTCTCTGATTTACTTATTTCGCTCAGCATAAAACCCTCCAGTTCCATCCACGTCCTTGCAAATGGCAAGATCTCATTCCTTTTGATGACTGCATACTATTCCATTGTATATATATACCACTTCTTCTTTATCCATTCATCTGTCGATGGACATCTTGGCTCTTTCCACAGTTTGGCTATTATGGACATTGTTGCTATAAACATTGGGGTGTACATACTCCTTCGGATCCCTACATTTGTATCTTTGGGGTAAATACCCAGTAGTGCAATTGCTGGGTCATAGGGTAGCTCTATTTTCAACTTTTAGAGGAACCTCCATACTGCTTTCCAGAGTGGTTGCACCAGCTTGTATTCCCACCAAGAGTGTAGGACATACCCGCCAATACCTGTCATTTTCTGACTTGTTCATTTTAGCCATTCTGACTGGTGTGAGGTGGTATCTCATTGAGGTTTTGATTTGGATTTCCCTGATGCTGAGTAATATTGAGCACTGTTTAATGTGTCTGTTGGTCATTTGGATGTTTTCTTTGGAAAAATGTCTGTTCATGTCTTCTGCCCATTTCTTGATTGGATTCTTTGTTCTTTGGGTGTTGATTTAGATAAGTTCTTTATAGATTTTGGATACTAGCCCTTTATCTGATATGTCATTTGCAAATATCTTCTCCCTTTCTGTCGGTTGTCTTCTGGTTTTGTTGACTGTTTCTTTTGCTGTGCAAAAGATTTTATCTTGATGAAGTCCCAAGAGTTCACTTTTGGCCTTTCTTCCCTTGCCTGTGGCAATGTTTCTAGGAAGAAGTTGCTGCGGCTGAGGTCAAAGAGGTTGCTGCCTGTGTTCTCCTTTAGGATTTTGATGGACTCCTGTCTCACATATAGGTCTTTCAACCATTTGGAGTCTATTTTTCTGTGTTGTGAAGGAAATGGTCCAGTTTCATTCTTCTGTATGTGGCTGTCCAATTTTCCCAACACCATTTGTTGAAGAGACTGTCTTTTCTCCATTGGATATTCTTTCCTGCTTTGTCAAAGATTAGTTGACCATAGAGTTGAGGGTCCATTTCTGGGCTCTCTATTCTGTTCCATTGATCTATGTATCTGTTTTTGTGCCAGTACCATGCTGTCTTGATAATTACAGCTTTGTAGTAGAGCTTGAAGTCCGGAATTGTGATGCCACCGGCTTTGCTTTGCTTTTTCAACATTCCTCTGGGTATGCGGGGTCTTTTCTGGTTCCATACAACTTTTAGGATTATTTGTTCCATTTCTTTGAAAAAAGTGGATGGTATTTTGATGGGGATTTCATTGAATGTGTAGATTACTCTAGGTAGCATGGACATCTTCACAATA
>NW_025411324.1:0-4886 GCF_002201575.2 Neomonachus schauinslandi | reverse complement strand
TGTGCAAAAAATGTAAAAAAACCACTCTTCTCACTAGCTTTTTAAAAATACATAAGTATTTGAGGCGGAGCAAGATGGCGGAGGAGTAGGAGACCTGGATTTCCTCTCCTCTCAGGAAATCAGCTGGATAGGGATCAAACCATTCTGAACACCTACAAACCCAACAGGAGATCGAAGAAAGGAATAGCAACAACTCTCTGAACAGAAAAGCGACCACTTTCTGGAAGGTAGGATGTGCGGAGAAGTGAACCCAAGGCGATATTCCGGAGGATAGACGGCGGGGGAGGGGCCTCCCTCGGCGGCTTCTGGCAAGTGATAGAGCCGCGGAGCACAAAATCAGAACTTTTAAAAGTCTGCTCCGCCAAGGGACGTCACTCTGGCGGCTAAGCGGGGGGTGGAACCGTCCGGGACAGTGTGGTCTCAGGACCCTCGGAGTCACAGAAAGACCAGGGGTGGCTGAGTGTGGCAGAGCTCCCAGGTAACGGAGCAGGGAAGCCAGCTGCAGAGGCAGAGCCCAGGCGCGGTCTCTCAGCTCGGAGTTGCCATAAACCGTGATCCGCGGCACAGTCGGGCCACTGCTCCTCCAGCAGGGATCCAACAAGCGGCAGATCTGGGGAGACTCACCTTCCTCCCCTGGGAGGAGCCGCGCAGGAGTGCACCGCAGGGATCTGCTGGGATTGGAAACTCCACCCGGGGTCGGGTGCCAGAGATAGAAACCTGCGGTCACAGGCCCGGTGAGCACGGAGTGCAGCAGGAGACCGGGGAGCCGGGAGTGACTGACGGCTTTTCTCTGGGGGCTCACTGAGAAGCGGGGCCCCGGGTTCTCGGCTTCTCCAGGGCGGAGATTGGGAGGCCACCATTTTCACTCTCTGCCTCCAAAGCTGTACAGAAAGCTCGCAGGGAACAAAAGCCCTGGAGAGCAAACCGGAGCAGATTACTTAGCCCGGAGGGGGCAAGGGCCGGGCAATTCCGCCTCCGGCAGAGACATTTGGAAACCATGGCAACAGGCCCCTCCCCAGAAGATCAGCGAGAACAGCCAGCCAAGACCAAGTTTATGGATCAATGAGCCCGCAGAACTCCAGCGCTAGGGGAATACTGCACATAGAATTCATGGCTTTTTTACCATGATTTTTAGTCTTTCAAAGTTAATTTTTTTTTAACTGTCCTTTTTTCTTTTTTCTCTTTTTGAATTTTTCTTTTTCCCTTTTTCAACCAACATATTATCAATCCCTTTTTTTAAAAAAAACATTTGTATTTTTCATTTTTAGAGTCATATTCTATCCCTTCATAGTAGTTACCTATATTTTTGGCTTATATATATAAGTTGCTCTCTCTTTAAAATTTTGAGATAGTTTTATCTAACAGATTAAAATATACCCTAAATCTCTAGTATATGGTGTTTTCTATTCCCCTGCCTGATCACATCCTCTCCCTTTTTTTTCCTTTTTTTTTTAAATCCTCTTCTTTCTTTTTTCAAACAACTTCTTATCAATTCCTTTTATAATATTTTTTATAATTTCCATCTTTACAGTCATATTCCATCCCTTCATCATATCAACCCTTATTTTTGTACTTATATAAGTTTTTCTTTCTTTAAAATTTTGGGAGGCACTTTCTCCTAAAAGACCAAAATACACTCCAAATCCAGTGTGTGTCACTGATCTATATACCAGCCTGATCATATTTGATCACATTCTGTTTGTTGTTGTTGTTGTTGTTTTGTTTTGTTTGTTTTTGTTATCTTTATCTTTTTCTTTTTCTTTTTTTCTTTCTCCTTTTTCTCTCTTTCCCTTTCTTTTCCCACTGCTTCAGGTCTTTTCTGATTTGTTTAGAGTATATTTTCTGCGGACGTTGTTACTCTGCTAGCATTTTGTTCTCTCATTAATCTATTCTCCTCTGCACAAAATGACAAGACGGAAAAAATCACCTCAACAAAAAGAACAAGAGGTAGTACCGACTGCCAGGGACCTACTCAATATGGACATTAGTACGATGTCAGATCTAGAGTGCAGAATCATTACTTTAAAGATACTAGCTGGCTTGAAAAAAATATGGAAGTTATTAGAGAAACCCTTTCTGGAGAAGTAAAAGAACTAAAATCCAACCAAGTAGAAATCAAAAAGGCTATTAATGAGGTGCAATCAAAAATGGGGGCGCTAACTGCTAGAATAAATGAGGCAGAAGAGAGAATCAGTAATATAGAAGATGAAATGATGGAAAATAAAGAAGTTGAGAAAAAGAGAGATAAACAACTACTGGATCACGAGGGCAGAATTCAAGAGATAAGCGATACCATAAGACAAAACAACATTAGAATAATTGGGATCTCAGAAGAAGAAGAAAGAGAGAGAGGGGCAGAAGGTATAATGGAGCAAATTATAGCAGAGAACTTCCCTAATTTGGGGCAGGAAACAGGCATCAAAATCCAGGAAGCACAGAGAACCCCTCTCAAAATCAATAAAAATAGGTCAACACCCCGACGTCTAATAGTAAAACTTACGAGGCTCATAGACAAAGAGAAAATCCTGAAAGCAGCTCGGGAGAAGAGATATGTAACCTACAATGGTAGAAACATTAGATTGGCAACAGACCGATCCACAGAGACCTGGCAGGCCAGAAAGGACTGGCAGGATATATTCAGAGCACTAAATTAGAAAAATATGCAGCCAAGAGTACTATATCCAGCTAGGCTGTCATTGAAAATAGAAGGAGAGATAAAAAGCTTCCAGGACAAACAAAAACTAAAGGAATTTGTAAACACAAAACCAGCCCTACAGGAAATCTTGAAAGGGGTCCTCTAAGCAAAGAGAGACCCTAAAAGCAACACACACCAGAAAGGAACACAGACAATATACGGTAACAGTCACCTTACAGGCAATACAATGGCACTAAATTCCTATCTTTAAATAGTTACCCTGAATGTAAATGGGCTAAATGCCCCAATCAAAAGACACAGGCTATCAAACTGGATTAAAAAACAAGACCCATCGATATTCTGTCTGCAAGAGACTCATTTTAGACCCAAAGACACCCCCAGATTGAAAGTGAGGGGGTGGAAAACCATTTACCATGCTAATGGACACCAAAAGAAAGCTGGGGTGGCAATCCTTTTATCAGGCAAATTAGATTTTAAACCAAAAACTGTAATAAGAGATGAAGAAGGACATTATATCCTACTTAAAGGATCTATCCAACAAGAAGATCTGACAATTGTAAATATCTATGCCCCTAACATGGGAGCAGCCAATTATATAAGGCAATTAATAACAAAAGCAAAGAAACACATCGACAACAATACAATAATACTGGGGGACATTAACTCCCCCCTCACTGAAATGGCCCGATCATCTAAGCAAAAGATCAACAAGGAAATGAAGACTTAAAATGACACACTGGACCAAATGGACTTCATAGACATATTCAGAACATTCCACCCCAAAGCAATGGAATACACATTCTTCTCTAGTGCCCATGGAACATTCTCCAGAATAGATCACATCCTAGGTCATAAATCAGGTCTCAACCGGTACCAAAAGATTGGGATCATTCCCTGCATATTTTCAGACCGCAATGCTTTGAAACTAGAACTCAATCACAAGAGGAAAGTCAGAAGGAACTCAAATACATGGAGGCTAAAGAGCATCCTACTGAAGAACGAATGGGTCAACCAGGAAATTAAAGAAGAATTAAAAAAATACATGGAAACCAATGAAAATGAAAACAAAACTATTCAAAATCTTTGGGATGCAGCAAAGGCAGTCCTAAGAGGAAAGTATATAGCAATACAAGCCTTTCTCAAGAAGCAAGAAAGGTCTCAAGTACACAACCTAACCCTACACCTAAAGGAACTGGAGAAAGAACAGTAGAAAAGATCAACGAAACTAGGAGCTGGTTCCTTGAAAGAATTAACAAGATTGAGAAACCCCTGGCCAGACTTATCAAAAAGTGAAGAGAAATGACCCAAATCAACAAAATCATGAATGAAAGGGGAGAGATCACAACCAACACCAAAGAAATACAAACAATTCTAAGAACATATTATGAGCAACTCTATGCCAGCAAATTAGATAACCTGGAAGAAATGGAGGCATTCCTAGAGATGTATGAACTACCAAAACTGAACCAGGATGAAATAGAAAACCTGAACAGACCTATAACCACTAAGGAAATTGAAGCAGTCATCAAAAATCTCCCAAAAAACAAAAGCCCAGGGCCAGATGGCTTCCCAGGGCAATTCTACCAAACATTTCAAGAAGAATTAACACCTATTCTTCTGAAACTGTTCCAAAAAATAGAAATGGAAGGAAAAATTCCAAACTCGTTTTATGAGGCCAGCATTACCTTGATCCCAAAACCAGACAAAGACCCCATCAAAAAGGAGAATTACAGACCAATATCCCTGATGAACATGGATGCAAAAATTCTCACCAAAATACTAGGCAATAGTATCCAACAGTACATTAAAAGGATTATTCACGATGACCAAGTGGGATTTATCCCTGGGCTGCAAGGTTGGTTCAACATCTGCAAATCAATCAATGTGATACAACGGTTAATGAACAAAAGAAAGAACAAGAATCATATGATCCTCTCAATAGATGCAGAAAAAGCTTTTGACGAAGTACAGCACCCTTTATTGATCAAAACTCTTCAGAGTATAGGGATCGAGGGTACATACGTCAATATCATAAAAGCCATCTATGAAAAACCTACAGCGAATATCATTCTCAATGGGGAAAAACTGAGAGCTTTCCCCCTAAGGTCAGGAACGCGGCAGGGATGTCCACTCTCACCACTGCTATTCAACATAGTATTGGAAGTCCTAGCCACAGTAATCAGACAACAAAAAGAAATCAAAGGCATCCAAATTGGCAAAGAAGAAGTCA
>NW_025411323.1:0-4889 GCF_002201575.2 Neomonachus schauinslandi | reverse complement strand
CATTTGTACCCAACAATTTTCTTTCTTTTTCTTTCTTCCTTTTTTTCTTTTTTTCCCCCTTAGTGCTAATGTAAATGATATTGTGTTTTCCAAATCATATTACACTTGTTCATTGATGGCATACGGCAGGGTTGCAGTTGGTATATTAAAATTTTGTCTTGCAAATTTGGTAAATTACCTATTATTTTCATGAGTGCTTTTGTCAACTCTTTTGGGTTTTCTATCCAATAAATAGCTCAAGTATGAACAACAGCGTTTTTAACTTTTCCTTCTCCATTTATATACGTTTCTTTTCTGTTCCTTGTCTAATTGTATTTCTTACTACTTTCTGCACAATGCTGAAAAGGAGTAGTGAGAGAGAACATACCTGCCTTGCTCCTGATCTTAGTGGGAAGGCTTCTAGTTTCCTACCATTAAGTATAAAATTGGCAGGAAGTTTCTGGTAGTTATTTTTTTTTTTCAAGTTCAACTGTTACCTCTATTGCCCCAGTTTACTGAGAGGTTTTTAAATTTAATTTAATTTAATTTTAATTATTTATTTGACAGGGAGAGACACAACGAGAGGGGGAACATAAGCAGGGGGAGTGGGAGAGGGAGAAGCAGGCTTCCCGTGGAGCAGGGTGCCTGATGTGGAGGTGCCTCGAGAGTTTTAATTTTTGAGTGGGTATCAGATACTGTACAATGGATTTTATGTATTAATATGGACTTCTGATTATTTTATAATTTAGTCTGTTGATGTAATGAATTGCATTAAATGATTTTGGAATGTTAAATCGATCTTTCATACCAGGAATAGATCCACATCATTGTGGTGTATAATTCTTTTTATACATTGTTGCATTCAATGTGTAATAATTTTTTGAGGCTGTTTGCATCTATGTTCATAAGAGACTCTGATATGTAGTTTTTTACTGTCATTGTTGGAATTATAATGAGGTAATGGTGATATCACAGAAGGAATCAGAAATGTTTCAGTTACTTTTATACTCTGAAAGGAATTGTAGATAATTAATTTAATCTGTTCTTTCAAAGTTTAATAAAATTTGCCAGGGAACCCACCTGGGCCTGTGTTTCTGTTTTGGGAGGTTATTAATTATTTATTCAATTTATTCAATAGACATAGACCTGTTCATTTTGTCTATTCCTTCTTAATGAGTTTTGGCAAATTGTGTCTTTCAAAGAATTTGCCCATTTCCACTAAATTATTAAATTTCTCACCATAGAGTGATTTATAATATTCTTTTACTATCCTTTTAATTTCAATGGGAGCAGTAATCATGTCCCCTCTTTTATGACTGCTATTAATAACTTGTGTCTTTTCTCTCACATTTTACTTAATTAGCCTGATTAGAGTTTTATTCATTTCATTAATCATTTTTGTAAGTATTTATTTAAATTCTACTCAGTTAACACAGAGTGTGATATTACTTTCAGGTGTACAATATACTGATTCAACACTTCCATAAATCACCTAGTGCTCATCCCAACAAGGGCACTCCTTAATCCCAATCACCTAATTTCAAAGAATATGTTATTTTTTTTGCATTTTATTGATATTCTCTATTGATTTCATGATTTCTCCTCTAATTTTTATTATTCCTATCTTCTTCTCTTCTTTTTCATTACAATGTATTTAATTTGATCTAGCATTTATATTTCCTGAGATGCAAATGTAAATTATTGATATTAGACTTTTGTTCCTTTTTTTTTTTAAAGATTTTATTTATTTATTTGAGAGAGAATGAGATAGCGAGAGAGAGAGCATGAGAGGGGGGAGGGTCAGAGGGAGAAGCAGACTCCCTGCTGAGCAAGGAGCCCGATGCGGGACTCGATCCTGGGACTCCAGGATCATGACCTGAGCCGAAGGCAGTCGCTCAACCAACTGAGCCACCCAGGCGCCCAGACTTTTCTTCCTTAATACATGCATTCAACACAACACATTTCCAAGTAAGCACTGTGCCTCTGCATCCCATAAAATTCACTAAGTTTTGTTTTATTTTTATGTATTTCAACAGTTTAGGGGCAACTAGCTGGCTCAGTCAGAAGAGCATGTGGCTCTTGACCTTGGGGTGGTGAGTTCAATCATCCCCCTCTAAAGCTCTCCATCAACCCTCAGTTTGTTTACTATATTTAGCAGTTCCTTATGGTTTGCTTCCCTTTTGCTGTTGTTGATGTTGTTGTTGATGTTTGTGTTGTAATTTAATACCCCTCTGTTTATCTGTTTTGTTTTTAAATTTCACATGTGAGTGACACCATATGGTATTTTCCTTTCTCTGACTGACATAATTTCATTAGCATAACACATTCATGTTCTGTTAACTTCATCGGAAATGGCAAGATTTCATTCTTTTGGTGAATGTGTTATGTAACATCTTTGCATATTTATCAGTTGATAGACATTTGGTCTCTTTCTATAATGTCACTATTGTTGATAATACTACTATAAACATGGGGACGCATGTGCTCTTAGGAATAAGTATTTTTGTGTCCTTCAGCTAAATACCTAGCAGTACAATTGTTGTGTCATTGGGTAGTTCAATTTTTAACTTTTTGCCACACCTCCATATGGTTTTCCAGAGTAGCTGCGCCAGTTTGCATTCCCACAAAGAGTGTCAGGGCTTCCTCTAGCTCCACATCATCGCCAACATCTGTTGTTTCCTGTTTTGTTAATTTTAGCCATTCTGACAGTTGTGGGGGGTATCGGATCTTGATTTTGACTTGCATTTACATGAAGTTGAATGCTGTTGTGAGTATTTTCATCTGTCTGTTAGCTCTCTGTATGTTTTCTTTGGAAGAATGTCTGTTCATATCTTCTGCCCATTTCTTAACTGGAAAATTAAATTTTGGGGTCCTGAGTTTGTTAAGTTCTTTATGGACGTTGGATGATAATTCTTCATCTGTTAAGACATTTGCAAATACCTTCTCCCATTCTGTAGGTTGCCATTAGTTGTACTGATTGTTTCTTTTAGGGTGCAGAAGCTTTTACCTTGATGAAGTCCCAATAGTTCCTTTTTGCTTCACGTTCCTTGCCTCAGGAGACATATTTCATGATAAATTTCTATGACTCATGGCAAAGAAGCGACTGCCTGTGTTCTCCTCTAGGTTTTGGATGGTTTCCTGTCTTATATTTAGGTCTTTCAACTGTTTTGAATTTATTTTTGTATGGTTTAGGAAAATGGTCCAGTTTCATTCTTCTGCCATCATGCAATCCAGTTGTCCCAACATCATTTGTGGAAGAGACTGTCTTCTTTTTCCACCAGATATTTTTTTTCACGATGTGTTGAAGATTGGTCCAGGGTCCATTTCTTGGTTCTCTATTCTGTTCCATTGATCGATGTGTCTGTTTAAGCACCAGTACAATACTATCTCAATGACTGCAGCTTTGTATAGAGCTTAAAATCTGGAAACGTAATTCTTCCAGATTTGTTTTTCTCTTTCAGAATTATTATGGTTATCAGAGTCTTTTGTGGTTCTATACAAATTTTAGGATTACTTGTTCTAGTTCTGTGAAAAATGCTGCTCGTTTTTGAAAGGGACTGCAGTGAATGTGTAGATTGGTCATGGTAGTATAGACATATTAACAATATTCTTCCAATCCATTAGCATGGAGTGGTTTTCCATTTCTTTTTGTCCTCTTCAATTTCTTTAAGTGTTCTATAGTTTTCAGTGTAGAAATCTCTACCTCTTTGGTTAGGTTTATTCCTAGGTATCTTGGGTTTGGTGCTATTGTAAATGAGACTGATTCCTTGATTTCTCTTTCTGCTGCTTCATTACTGGAAATGCAACAGATTTCTGTATATGGGTTTTATATCCTGCAACACTGCTGAATATATTTATCAGCCCAGAAATTTGATGGTAGGGTCTTTTAAGTTTTATACATAGACTATCATGTCATCTGCATATACTGAAAGTTGAACATGTTTCTTCCCAATTTGGATGTTTTGTGTCTTGTTTTGTAATTTTCTTTTTTTGCCTGATTGTTAAGTCTAGAATTTCCAGTACTATCTTAAATAATATTGGTGACAGTGGACTTCGCTGTCTTATTCCTGACTGTAATGGAAAAGCTCTCAGTTTTCCCATTCTGGGGATGATATTGGCCATGAGTCTTTATATATGGCTTGTGCTGTGTTGACTTTTGTTCCATCTATCCCAAATTTGTTGAAGGCTTTTACATAGAATGGATGCTCTACTTTTTCAAATGTTTTGTTTTGTTTTGTTTTCTGCACCTACTGAAAGGATCATATGGTTCTTACCCTTTCTTTTATTAATTTGCTGTATCACTTCAATCGATTTCTGAATATTGACCACCCTTGCAGCCCAGGAATAAGTCTCACTTGCTCATGGTGAATAATTCTTTTAATGGACTGTTGGGTTTGATTTGCTGGTATCTTATTGAGAATATCTGCATGCATAGTCATCAGGGGTAATGACCTGTTCTTTTTTTAGTTTAGTCTATTAGTTTTGGTGTCAGGGTAATGCTGCACTCATAGAATGAATTTGGAAGTTTTCCTTCGGTGTCTACTCTTTGGAACAATTTGAGAAGAATAAGGTATTAACTTATTCTATAAATGTCTGGTAGAATTCCCCTAGGAAGCCATTTGGCCCTTGACTTTTGTTTTTTGGGACATTTCTGATTACTGAATCAACTTCTTTGTGGGTTTTGGATCTGTTCAAATTGCCTATTTCTTCCTATTTCAGTCTTGATAGTATGCATGTTTCTAAGAATTTATTCATTCCTTCCAGATTGACCAGTTTTTTGGTATAAAAATGTTCATAACATTCTCTTAAAATTGTTTGTGTTTCTGTGGTGGTGTTTGTGATCTCTCCTCTTTCATTCATGATTTTGCTTATTTGATTCCTTTCTCTTTCATGTTGAGAATTCTGCCTTG
>NW_025411322.1:1194-4890 GCF_002201575.2 Neomonachus schauinslandi | reverse complement strand
GAGAGGGAGAGAGAGAATCAGGCTCCTCACTGAGCAGGGAGCCCAACACAGGGCTTGATCCCAGAATCCTGGGATCATGACCTGAGCTGAAGGCAGACACTTAACCAACTGAGCCACCCAGGGGCCTCTAAAAGAAAATTTTTAAATAAAAGTTTTATTGAGATATAATTCACATATTATAAAAATTATTATTTTAAAGTGTACAATTCAGTGGTTTTTTACTGTACTCACAAAGTTATGCATTGATCACCATTATGTAATTCCAGAACATTTTCATCACTCCAAGGAAGAACTCTATATCCATTAGTAGTTGCTCCTCGTTCCCATATTCCTCAACCCCTACTACAAATCTACTTTCAGCTGCTATGAATTCTCTTATTCTGGACTGGAATCACACAATGTAGGGGTGTTTGTGTCTGTGTCTGGATTCTTTCACTTAGTATAATGTTTCAATTCATGATGTAGCATCAATTACTTCATTTATTTTCATGACTGAATAATGTTCCATTGTATGGATATACTACCTTGTGTTTATCCACTTATCTGTTGATGGACATTTGGGTTGTTTCCACCTTTTGGCTATTGTGAGTGCTGTTATGAACATTTGTTTACAAGTTTTTGTTTGAACATCTGTTTTCAATTATTTCAGATATGCTCCAGGAGTGGAATTTCTAGGTCATATAGTACTTCTATGTTTAAATTATTGGGAAACCATGAAATTGTTTTTCAAAGTGTATGTACCATTTTACATTACTACCAACACTATATGAGGATTCCAATTTCTTTACTTCCTCACCAACACTTGTTTTTGTCTGTCTTTTTTATTATAGCCATCTTAGTGGGTGTGAAGTGGTATTGTGGTTTTGGTTTGCATTTCCCTTATGACTAATGATGTTGAATATTATTTCATGTGCTTATTGGCCACTCGTATATCTTCTTTGGAGAAATGTCTATTCAGATCTTTTGCCCATTTTAAATTGGGGTATTTGTCTCTCTGTTGTTGATTTGTAAGAATTCTGGATTCTAGACCCTTATCAAATATATGATTTGCAAATCTTTGTCCTATTCTGTGGGTTATCTTTTCATTTTCTCAAACATTTTTAAATTTGGTGAAGTCCAATTTGTCTATTTTTTCTTTGGTTATCTGTGCTTTTGATATTACATTTAAGAAACCATTGGAAATATTGGAGGCTGGGGTATGGTGACAAATTTCCACAGTAGAGAAGATGGGAGCTTGAGGCATTTTGTTTGGATATTAAAGAGGACTTGCTAACATCTGAGCAACTAAAGTACATGTCCAAGATACAATATTAAATACTGACCATCTATATCAGAATCACCTAAAGGTTCTTGTTAAAAATACAAATCACGTGGCTCCCTCCAACATATCAAAACAAATCCCTGGGCCTGGGGTTTGAGACTATGAATTCTTTTTTTTTTTTGATAATATGAATTCTAAACAAGCTTTTTAATAGATTCTGCTGTATATAGAAATTTGAGAATCACTGAACTATGCCATGTTTCTCCCCAGCAAGCATAAAATACAAATTTTTGAATTCTTGATGAGTGTCAGCATTATTATCAACTTCCACTAAATTCAATGTAACATTATAAAGTGTGTTCATAATTTGTGCCAGGCATTGTGCGTGGCACTAACAATATTCCACAGAGAAAATTTAGTGAGACTGTTTCCTTATTATAATTATTATAGTGTATACAAACACACATAGATATACCGCATCGGCAATGCATCAGGCACAAAATTGTCATTTCAAAGCTAGTTTTGTTGATTCATTTAATGACTCCACAGAATTACATTATGGGAGGCTAGATGTCAGTTCCCATTTGGTCATAACAATGATTTAGTAATGAGAATAAAATTTTTATTTTATTTTATTTTTAATTTCTTTCTTTCTTTCTTTCTTTCTTTCTTTCTTTCTTTCTTTCTTTCTTTCTTTCTTTCTTTCTTTCTTTCTTTCTTCTTTCTTTCTTTTTTGAAGATTTTATTTTTAATTAATCTCCACACCCAACATGGGGCCCAAATTCACAACCCCAAGATCAGGAGTCTCATGCTCTGCTGACTAAGCCAGCCAGCAGCTCAGAGAATAACATTTTTAAATGTTGTGCTTTTCCTTAAAGATCTACTTTACAGAAATCTGCCCATTTGCATCCAATAATATTTCCTTTATCTGCATGCTGGCTGTCTGCCATTGTATAACAGATTGCCATAAAACTTAGAGCTTTTAAACAATAAACATTTATTATCTTGTGATTTCTGTTAGTCAAGGATCTGGGAGAAGGTTAGTTGGGTGGTTTTAGCCTAGGGTCAGCTAGGGTTGCAGGATTTGAAGACTCGACAGGAAACTCAATGAAGAGGGGGGAAGAGTATATTTGTGAGACTGCTGGGCCTGGGCAGTACTGTTGCAGAAGGAACTTGAGATTATCCCAGTGGAATTTAAATTTCAGGGTTTTTTTTTTTTAATTTTATTATGTTATGTTAGTCACCATACAATACATCATTAGTTTTTGATGTGGTGATCCACGATTCGTTGTTTTCGTATAACACACAGTGCTCCATGCAGTACGTGCCCTCCTTAATACCCATCACTAGGCTAACCCATCCCCCTCCCCCCTCCCCTCTAAAACCCACAGTTTGTTTCTCAGAGTCCATAGTCTCTCATGGCTCCTCTCCCCCTCCGATTCCCCCCCCTTCATTTTTCCCTTCCTTCTAATGTCCTCCATGCTATTCCTTATGTTCCACAAATAAGTGAAACCATATGATAATTGACTTTCTCTGCTGGACTTATTTCACTTAACATAATCTCCTCCAGTCCCATCCATGTTGATGTAAAAGTTGGGTATTCATCCTTTCTGATGGCTAATATTTCATTGTATATATGGACCATATCTTCTTTATCCATTCATCTGTTGGTAGGGCATCTCTGCTCTTTCCACAGTTTGGCTATTGCAGACATTGCTGCTATGAATATTGGGGTGCATATGGCCCTTCTTTTCACTACATCTGTGTCTTTGGGGTAAATACCCAGGAGTGCAATTGCTGGGTCATAGGGTAGCTCTATTTTTCTTTTTTGAAGAACCTCCACACTGTTTTCCAAAGCAGCTGTACCAACTTGCATTCCCACCAACAGTGTAAGAGGGTACCCCTTTCTCCACAACCTCTCCAACATTTGTTGTTTCTTTCCCTGTTCATTTTTGCCATTCTAACTGGTATAAGGTGGTATCTCAATGTGGTTTTGATTTGAATTTCCCTGATGGCTAATGATGAACATTTTTTCATGTGTCTGTTAGCCATTTGTATGTCTTCTTTGGAAAAATGTCTGTTCATGTCTTCTGCCCATTTCTTGATTGGATTCTTTGTTCTTTGGGTGTTGAGTTTGATGAGTTCTTTATAGATTTTGGATACTAGCCCTTTATCTGATATGTCATTTGCAAATATCTTCTCCCATTCTGTCGGTTGTCTTTTGGTTTTGTTGACTGTTTCCTTTGCTGTGCAAAAGCTTTTTATCTTGATGAAGTCCCAATAGTTCAGTTTTGCCCTTGCTTCCCTTGCCTTTGGCAATGTTTCTAGGAAGAAGTTGCTTCGGCTGAGGTCAAAGAGGTTGCTGCCTGTGTCCTCCTTTAGGATTTTGATGGACTCCTGTCTCACATTGAGGTCTTTCAACCATTTGGAGTCTA
>NW_025411322.1:0-1184 GCF_002201575.2 Neomonachus schauinslandi | reverse complement strand
TTGGTGTTGGTTGTGATCTCTCCTCTTTCATTCATGATTTTACTTATTTGGGTCATTTCTCTTTTCTTTTTGATAAGTCTGGCCAGGGGTTTATCAATCTTATTCATTCTTTCAAAGAGCCAGCTCCTACTTTCGTTGATTTGTTCTACTGTTCTTTGGTTTCTATTTCATTGATTTCTGCTCTGATCTTTATTATTTCTCTTCTGCTGGGTTTAGGCTTTATTAGCTGTTCTTTCTCCAGCTCCTTTAGGTGTAGGGTTAGGTTGTGTACCTGAGACCTTTCTTGTTTCTTGAGAAAGGCTTGTATTGCTATATACTTTCCTCTCAGGACTGCCTTTGCTGCATCCCATTGATTTTGAACAGTTGTGTTTTCATTTTCATTTGTTTCCACGAATTTTTTTAATTCTTCTTTAATTTCCTGGTTGATCCATTCCTTCTTTAGTAGGATGCTCTTTAGCCTCCATGTATTTGAGTTCTTTCCGACTTTCCTCTTGTGATTGAGTTCTAGTTTCAAAGCATTGTGGTCCAAAAATATGCAGGGAATTATCCTAATCTTTTGATACTGGTTGAGACCTGATTTGTGACCCGGGATGTGATCTATTCTGGAGAATGTTCCATGGTGACTAGAGAAGAATGTGTATTCTGTTGCTTTGGGATGGAATGTTCTGAATATATCTGTGAAGTCCATTTGTTCCATTGTGTCATTTAAAGCCTTTATTTCCTTGTTGATCTTTTGTTTAGATGATCTGTCCATTTCAGTGAGGGGGATGTTAAAGTCCCCTACTATTATTGTTGTTGATGTATTTCTTTGCTTTTGTTATTAATTGCCTTATATAATTGGCTGCTCCCATGTTAGGGGCATAGATATTTACAATTGTTAGATCTTCTTGTTGGATAGACCCTTTAAGTAGGATATAGCATCCTTCCTCATCTCTTATTATAGTTTTTGGTTTAAAATCTAATTTGTCTAATATAAGGATTGCCACCCCAGCTTTCTTTTGGTGTCCATTAGCATGGTAAATTGTTTTCCACCCCCTCACTTTAAATCTGGAGGTGTCTTTGGGTCTAAAATGAATCTCTTGCAGGCAGCATATCAATGAGTCTTGTTTTTTTGTCCGATCTGATACCCTGTGTCTTTTGATTGGGGCATTGAGCCCATTTACATTCAGGGTAACTAGTGACAG
>NW_025411321.1:0-4892 GCF_002201575.2 Neomonachus schauinslandi | reverse complement strand
TGACATCTTCACAATATTTGTTCTTCCAATCCATGAGCATGGAACGTTTTTCCATTTCTTTGTGTCTTCCTCAATTTCTTTCATGAGTATTTTATAGTTTTCTGAGTACAGATCCTTTGTCTCTTTGGTTAGATTTATTCCTAGGTACCTTATGGTTTTGGGTGCAATTGTAAATGGGATCGACTCCTTAATTTCTCTTTCTTCTGTCTTGTTGTTGGTGTATAGGAATGCCACTGATTTCTGTGCATTGATTTTATATCCTGCCACTTTACTGAATTCCTGTATGAGTTCTAGCAGTTTTGGGGTGGAATCTTTGGGTTTTCCACATAAAGTATCATATCATCTGCAAAGAGTAAGAGTTTGACTTCTTCTTTGCCAATTTGGATGCCTTTTATTTCTTTTTGTTGTCTGATTGCTGTGGCTAGGACTTCCAATACTATGTTGAATAGCAGTGGTGATAGTGGACATCCCTGCCGCATTCCTGGCCTTAGGGGGAAAGCTCTCAGTTTTTCCCCATTGAGAATGATATTCGCTGTAGGTTTTTCATAGATGGCTTTTATGATATTGAGGTATGTACCCTCTATGCCTATATTCTGAAGAGTTTTGATCAAGAAAGGATGCTGTACTTTGTCAAAAGCTTTTTCTGCATCTATTGAGAGGATCATATGATTCTTGTTCTTTCTTTTGTTAATGTATTGTATCACATTGATTGATTTGCGGATGTTGAACCAACCTTGCAGCCCAGGGATAAATCCCACTTGGTCAGGTGAATAATCCTTTTAATGTACTGTTGGATCCTATTGGCTAGTATTTTGGTGAGAATTTTTGCATCCATGTTCATCAGGGATATTGGTCTATAATTCTCCTTTTTGATGGGGTCTTTCTCTGGTTTTGGGATCAAAGTAATGCTGGCCTCATAAAACGAGTTTGGAAGTTTTCCTTCCATTTCTATTTTTTGGAACAGTTTCAGAAGAATAGGTATTCTTCTTGAAATGTTTGGTAAAATTCCCCTGGGAAGCCACCTGGCCCTGGGCTTTTGTTTTTTGGGAGATTTTTGATGACTGCTTCAATTTCCTTCGTGGTTATAGGTCTGTTCAGGTTTTCTATTTCTTCCTGGTTCAGTTTTGGTAGTTGATACATCTCTAGGAATGCATCCATGTCTTCCAGGTTACTTAATTTGCTGGCATAGAGTTGCTCATAATATGTTCTTATAATTGTTTGTATTTCTTTGGTGTTGGTTGTGATCTCTCCTCTTTCATTCATGATTTTGTTGATTTGGGTCATTTCTCTTTTCTTTTGGATAAGTCTGGCCAGGGGTTTATCAATCTTGTTAATTCTTTCAAAGAACCAGCTCCTAGTTTTGTTGCTCTGTTCTACTGTTCTTTTAGTTTCTATTTCATTGATTTCTGCTCTGATCTTTATGATTTCTCTTCTCCTGCTGGGTTTAGGCTTTATTTACTGTTCTTTCTCCAGCTCCTTTAGGTGTAGGGTTAGGTTGTGTATTTGAGACCTTTCTTGTTTCTTGAGAAAGGCTTGTATTGCTATATACTTTCCTCTTAGGACTGCCTTTGCTGCATCCCAAAGATTTTGAATAGTTCTGCTTTCATTTTCACTGGTTTCCATGTATTTTTTAAATTCTTCTTTAATTTCCTGGTTGACCCATTCATTCTTCAGTAGGATGCTCTTTAGCCTCCATGTATTTGAGTTCTTTCCGACTTTCCTCTTGTGACCGAGTTCTAGTTTCAAAGCATTGTGGTCTGAAAATAGGCAGGGAATGATCCCAATCTTTTGGTACCGGTTGAGACCTGATTTGTGACCTAGGATGTGATCTATTCTGGAGAATGTTCCATGGGGACTAGAGAAGAATGTGTATTCCGTTGCTTTGGGATGGAATGTCCTGAATATGTCTGTGAAGTCCATTTGGTCCAGTGTGTCATTTAAAGTCTTTATTTCCTTGTTGATCTTTTGCTTAGACGATCTGTCCATTTCAGTGAGGGGGGTGTTAAAGTCCCCCACTATTATTGTATTGTTGTTGATGTGTTTCTTTGCTTTTGTTATTAATTGCCTTATATAATTGGCTGCTCCCATGTTAGGGGCATAGATATTTACAATTGTTAGATCTTCTTGTTGGATAGACCCTTTCAGTAGGATATAATGTCCTTCCTCATCTCTTATTACAGTCTTTGGTTTAAAATCTAATTTGTCTGATATAAGGATTGCCACCCCAGCTTTCTTTTGGTGTCCGTTAGCATGGTAAATGGTTTTCCACCCCCTCACTTTCAATCTGGGGGTGTCTTTGGTTCTAAAATGAGTCTCTTGCAGACAGCACATCGATGGGTCTTGTTTTTTAATCCAATCTGATAGCCTGTGTCTTTTGATTGGGGCATTTAGCCCATTTACATTCAGGGTAACTATTGAAAGATAGGAATTTAGTGCCATTGTATTGTCTGTAAGGTGACTGTTACCGTATATTGTCTGTGTTCCTTTCTGGTCTATGTTGCTTTTAGGCTCTCTCTTTGCTTAAAGGACCCCTTTCAAGATTTCTTGTAGGGCTGGTTTCGTGTTTGCAAATTCCTTTAGTTTTTGTTTGTCCTGGAAGCTTTTTATCTCTCCTTCAATTTTCAATGACAGCCTAGCTGGATATAGTATTCTTGGCTGCATATTTTTCTCATTTAGTGCTCTGAATATATCCTGCCAGTCCTTTCTGGCCTGCCAGGTCTCTGTGGATAGGTCTGTTGCCAATCTAATGTTTCTACCATTGTAGGTTACATATCTCTTCTCCCAAGCTGCTTTCAGGATTTTCTCTTTGTCTATGAGACTTGTAAGTTTTACTATTAGATGTCGGGGTGTTGACCTATTTTTATTGATTTTGAGAGGGGTTCTCTGTGCTTCCTGGATTTTGATGCCTGTTTCCTTCCCCAAATTAGGGAAGTTCTCTGCTATAATTTGCTCCATTATACCTTCTGCCCCCCTCTCTCTTTCTTCTTCTTCTGGGATCCCAATTATTCTAATGTTGTTACGTCTTATGGTATCGCTTATCTCTCGAATTCTGCCCTCGTGATCCAGTAGTTGTTTATCTCTCTTTTTCTCAGCTTCCTTATTTTCCATCATTTGGTCTTCTATATTACTGATTCTCTCTTCTGCCTCGTTTATCCTAGCAGTTAGCGCCCGCATTTTTTATTGCACCTCATTAATAGCCTTTTTTGATTTCTACTTGGTTAGATTTTAGTTCTTTTATTTCTCCAGAAAGGGTTTCTCTAATATCTTCCATGCTTTTTCAAGCCCAGCTAGTATCTTTAAAATCGTCATTCTTCACTCTAGTTCCTACATCTTACTAATGTCCGTATTGATTAGGTCCCTGGCAGTCAGTACCGCCTCTTGTTCTTTTTTTTGAGGTGATTTTTTCCGTCTTGTCATTTTGTGCAGAGGAGAATAGATTAATGAGAGAACAAAATGCTAGCAGAGTAACAATGTCCCCAGAAAATATACTCTAAACAAATCAGAAAAGACCTGAAGCAGTGGAAAAAGAAACAGAAAGAGAGAAAAAGGAAAAAGAAAAAAAAGAAAAAGATAAAGATAAAGATAAAAACAAACAAAAACAAACAAAACAAAACAACAACAACAAAAAAAACCAGAATGTGATCAAATATGATCAGCCTGGTATATAGATCAGTGCCACACACTAGATTTGGGGTGTATTTTGGTCTTTTAGAAGAAAGTGCCTTCCAAAATTTTAAAGAAAGAAAAATTTATATATGTACAAAAATAAGGGTTGATATGATGAAGGGATGGAATATGACTGTAAAGATGGAAATTATAAAAAATTTTATAAAAAGAATTGATAAGAAGTTGTTTGAAAAAAGAAAGAAGAGGATTTAAAAAAAAAAGAAAAAAAAAGGGAGAGAATGTGATCAGGCAGGGTAGTAGAAAAAACCATATACTAGAGATTTAGGGTATATTTTATTTTATTTTTTTTTTTTTTTATTTTTTTTTTTTAAAGATTTTATTTATTTATTTGAGACAGAGAGAATGAGAGAGAGAGAGCACATGAGAGGGGGGAGGGTCAGAGGGAGAAGCAGGCTCCCTGCCGAGCAGAGAGCCCGATGTGGGACTCGATCCCAGGACTCCAGGATCATGACCTGAGCTGAAGGCAGTCGCTTAACCAACTGAGCCACCCAGGCGCCCTTAGGGTATATTTTAATCTGTTAGAAAAAAAAAAAAAAAAAAAAAAAAAAAAAAAAAAAAAAAAAAAAAAAGGGATTGATAAGATGTTGGTTGAAAAAGGGAAAAAGAAAAATTCAAAAAAAAAAAAAAAAAGAAAAAAAGACAGTTAAAAACAATTAACTTTGAAAGACTAAAGAATCATGGTAAAAAAGCCATGAATTCTATGTGCAGTAGTCCCCTAGAGCTGGAGTTCTGCCGTTCTCATTGATGGGTAAACTTGGTCTTGGCTGGCTGTTCTCGCTGATCTTCTGGGGAGGGGCCTGTTGCCGTGGTTTCCAAATGTCTTTGCCGGAGGCAGAATTGCCCCGCCCTTGCCCCCTCCCAGCTAAGTAATCTGCTGGGGTTTGCTCTCCGGGGCTTTTGTTCCCTGCGAGCTTTCCGTACCGCTTTGGAGGCGGAGAGTGAAAATGGCGGCCTCCCAATCTCCGCCCCGGAGGAGCCGAGAACTCGGGGCCCCGCTTCTCAGTGCGCCCCCAGAGAAAAGCCGTCAGTCACTCCCGTCTCCCCGGTCTCCGGCTGCCCTCCGTGCTCACCTGGCCTGTGACCGCGTGTTTCTATCTCCGGCACCCGACCCCGGGTGGAGTCTCCAAACCCAGCTGATCCCTGCGGTGCACTCCCGCGCGGCTCCTCCCAGGGGAGGAAGGTGAGTCTCCCCGGATCTGCCGCTT
>NW_025411320.1:0-4894 GCF_002201575.2 Neomonachus schauinslandi | reverse complement strand
GAAACAATATTAGAATAATTGGGATCCCAGAAGAAGAACAAAGAGGGAGAGGGGCAGAAGGTATATTGGAGCAAATTACAGCAGAGAACTTCCCTAATTTGGGGAAGGAAACAGGCATCAAAATCCAGGAAGCAGAGAGAACCCCTCTCAAAATCAATAAAAATAGGTCAACACCCCGACATCTAATAGTAAAACTTATGAGTCTCAGAGACAAAGAGAAAATCCTGAAGGCAGCTCGGGACAAGAGGTCTGTAACCTACAATGGTAGAAATATTAGATTGGCAACAGACCTATCCACAGAGACCTGGCAGGCCAGAAAGGACTGCAATGATATATTCAGAGCACTAAACGAGAAAATATGCAGCCACGAATACTATATCCAGCTAGGCTGTCATTGAAAATAGAAGGAGAGATAAAAAGCTTCCAGGACAAAGAAAAACTAAAGGAATTAGCAAACACAAAACCAGCCCTACAGGAAATCTTGAAAGGGGTCCTCTAAGAAAAGAGAGAGCCTAAAAGCAACATAGACCAGAAAGGAACACAGACAATATACAGTAACAGTCACCTTACAGGCAATACAATGGCACTAAATTCCTATCTTTCAGTAGTTACCCTGAATGTAAATGGGCTAAATGCCCCAATCAAAAGACATAGGCTATCATATTGGATTAAAAAACAAGACCCATCAATATGCTGTCTGCAAGAGACTCATTTTAGACCCCAAGACACCCCCAGATCAAAAGTGAGGGGGTGGAAAGCCATTTCCAATGCTAATGGACACTAAAACAAAGCTGGTATGGCAATCCTTATATCAGACAAATTAGATTTTATACCAAAGATTATAAGAGATGAGGAAGGACACTATATCCTACGTAACGGGTGTATCCAACAAGAAGATCTAACAATTGTAAATATCTATGCCTCTAACATGGGAGCAACTACTTATATAAGGCAATTAATAACAAACAAAGTCTTAAAAAATAAACAAAGTCTTAAAAAATATTTTTTCTTTGCACTAATTTTTAGGATAAAATGCTAAAAATGTTACAAAATGTAACCCTATATGTATACCTAAAACAAGGCACAATTTTAATACACACATTAAATATTTTGTGTTTGCTTCTAGAAAGGATGAGTACTTTCATTGTACCACAACTAATGTATATATGTCAGTGTATGTATATATATTTCTCACTTCAGTAACAAAGGTTTCAAAACAAACTATTCAATGAACAATGGATATTTCAAGTGGAGTTCCGAAAAGTTTTGTTTTTTTCTTCGAAACGTCCAGGTGAGGGCACAGTGATGCATGTCGTTGTACTGGTTTGGGATTTAATGTAGTTCTGACATTTTGTTTCCCAAATTCCCTCTCAGTTAAGTTGGAAAGGGGGCAAAAACAGAAGTTGCTTGTGCCTGCTGGATTGTTTTTGGCCCCTCTACATCACTTTCTCTGTACAGAGGTGTAGCCCTCTCACTCAGACATTCACAATACAAAAAAGATCCAGGAAAAGTAGGACAGGGATGCAATTGATGTATGGAGGTTCTTACATGCAATATTTGTTTACATCATTGTGCAAGAAAACAGGGATGGTGGATTTCAAAGGGAAGTGTTTTCATGATTTAGAACTCATATTAATAGAAACTGAATGCTAGTTCTTCAATAACTCTTAATAAATGTTATTTTTACTAAATAATATTTAATGCATTCAGTATATCAAATAAGTTACATAATGTATTAGTATATTAAAATACATAATAATATATGATTTATTAAATACTAAAATACATTGGTTTATGTTTCTGTTTTATTGAGGTATAATTGATATAATTCTACTGTTCTTAGGTGTACTGCATAAAAATTTGATATATCTATATCTTATAAAATAATTATCAAAATAAGTTTAGTTATCATCTGTCACCACACAGAGCTACAATTCATTTTGTTATGATGAGAACTACTAAAACCTACACTCTCAGCCACTTTCTTATATACAACGGACCATTGTTAACTACAGTCACCATGCTCTACATTAATTACATCACAGGACTTACTTATTTTTAACTTATGTATCATATAACTAGAATTTTTACCTCTTGAACACCTGCACCCATTTTGCCTATATTTTTTTATGAATTTTTTTTTTAAAGATTTTATTTATTTATTTGAGAGAATGAGATAGAGAGAGAGAGCATGAGAGGGGGGAGGGTCAGAGGGAGAAGCAGACTCCCTGCTGAGCAAGGAGCCCGATGTGGGACTTGATCCTGGGACTCCAGGATCATGACCTGAGCTGAAGGCAGTCGCTTAACCGACTGAGCCACCCAGGCACCCCTTTTTTTATGAATTTTTGATAGCTGCTTGTAACCTTGGAATTATAATTTTACTGTTTCATGAAATAGAAAAGTTATATGGATAGATCCCATATAATGTGATTGTATTATAAAAGTCAATTTTTATAAGTTCTTAGAATTTTTCATGGGAGGGAACAGTGCATTTCTGGATGTATGCATTTATAAAACAAATACCTGTAAAACTTTTTTTTTTAATTTTCATTGGAGGTTTGGAAAAATCCACTTTCCACTCTTGATGGATAGAAACTTTGATTTTCTTTCTAAAGATATGACTAATGGATAATCTCTAAGCACTGAATACTGATATAGAAAACACATGCTTCAAGCATTTTTATTACTATCTTTAATGGAGAAAGTTACTTTGAGCATATTTTTCATTGCCTTCAGAACATCTTTATTCCTAAATCTGTAGATGATAGGGTTCAGTGTGGGTGTGAGGATGGTATAGAATATTGCCAAGTATTTGTCCTGGCCCGGAGTGTGGTATGATTTGGGTCTCATGTATGTGAAAATAAATGGCCCATAGTACATTGTGACCACAATCATGTGGAAGGAACAGGTAGAAAATGACTTTTTCTGTGCTTCTGATGATTTCATTTGAAGAACAGTAAGGAGAATTTGGACATAAGAAGCAAGGATTAGGGAGGAAGGGACAAGGAGAAAAATTAAGCCACTTACATAAACTCCTCGTTCATAGAGTGTTGTGTCCACACAGGACAACTTCAACATGGCAGGGACTTCACAGAAAAAGTGATCAATGGCTCTTGGGCCACAGAAGGGAAACGGGAGTGCATAAGCTGTGTGAACTATGAAGTTGACTGTCCCAACAATCCAGGACCCTCTAGCCATGAGAATGCGGACATAGTCATTCATAAGAATGGGATAGTGCAGTGGGTGACAGATGGCTACATAGTGATCGTAAGACATTGCCGCCAGGAGAAGGCACTCACCACCCAGGAGGGTGAGGGATAGAAATATCTGGAAGCCACAACCTGCGAATGAAATAGTTCTGCTGCCTGACAGAAAGTCAGTGACCATTTTGGGAACAATGTTGGAAATATGCAAGATGTCCATGAAAGACAGATGGCTGAGCAGGAAATACATTGGAGTATGGAGTCTTGAGTCCCTGAGGATAAGGAGGATCATGATTGTGTTTTCTGTTATAGTCATAATAAAAATGATGTATATAAAGGAGATGAAAGCTAGACTTGATTGAGAAGAAGAAAAGCGTCCTAAAAGAATGAAATCACTGGTGAAACTGTGATTCTCATGCCCCATCATGAACTCCACTCTTTTCCTAAAATAGAAAAAAATAGAGCTAAAATGCAGTGGCGTAAATCTCAAACTCATTTACATTTAGAAGCATAATAAAATGAGAGTGATGCATATTTTGCAGTTCAAGTCAACAGACTCTCAACCAGCTTTGGAAGTGGGCTTGGTTTACAACATGGCCATTTATTTGTTTGAATCAACTGATGATATTGGTCTATTGAGAAAGCTGTTAGCTCCATGTAGTCTTAATTCCGTATTCTTAAATGCAGTTCAATCTTTTGTCAAAGGTCACTTTTTAAATGAGACCTACCCTGAACAGTGTACTTAAAATCTCAGTAACCCCCGACTTGCCTATTTCTCCTTACTGTGCTGTCCTTTGATGTATTCTGCAAATCCCTTTTCATCTTTTACATATTCAATAAACTTATGAACTAAATTTATTTTTTATGGTCATTCTAACTCATCAGAACTTAAACTTCCCAATGTGAAATCGTTGTTTTGCCCTCTGTATAAACTGAATGGCTACACAATGCCTGGTATATACTAGTTGCTCAATAATATCCTTTAAATACCTGAATAAATGAATAGCATATGGAACTCAATTTTCTGTCTCATTATTTATTTGGATAAAGCTTAAAGAAAATGAAATGTATTATTTATACGTCTTTCTAAAATAATCAGTAATGATATACTATAAAAACTAGCTTAATCTGTATTTATAATTTAATCTGTAATTTGTAAATATCAGCATTTAAATGTAAAAAATGAAAATTTTATTCAGTTAAAATGAGAATATATTTTAATTGGGCCAGTTTTATTAACTGCTCAAAATTGAATTATATTTAATTAATTCTTTATATAGAGAATCATATTGTTTCCTAAATAATGAAATTGTTTAGATGTGGGTAGTGACTTAAGTGTTCCCTTTACTATATGTGCACAAATTCACTATGTATGATCTATCCCTCAATAAATAGATATACATGTATACATACTTATACACACAGAGAGAATTTAAGAAAACACTGCTGCAAATCATGAAAAATAAATAACATATAAAACAAGTTATTTGCCTTCTTTAAGAACTATTCATAAGTTTGGGGGTCCTGTCTGGCTTAGTCAGTAGAGCATGTGACCCTTGATCTCAGGGTTGTAAGTTCAAGCACCATGAATCTTAAAAACAACAACAAAAAAAACTCTTTTAAGTTTGAATGAAATGTGTTTTGGTTTTCCCTTTGGGAAGCAAATGTACAAATATGTCCCTGATAAAATA
>NW_025411319.1:0-4895 GCF_002201575.2 Neomonachus schauinslandi | reverse complement strand
CATACTTTCAAGACTAGATCTTTTTAAAAAATTTTATTATTATTATTATTATTTTTTATCAAAGACATGGTTTTGTGAAGGCAAAGAACTACCATTCACAGGAACAACACTTCAGCCATCCAGTAACTGTTTAGGCTGCTGATTCCATTGAAGTAAGTTAGAAGAAATTGTAGTGCCTTGATGAGTTTACCACAACTCACATTTCAAAGTAAAACCTGCCACTAGTCTCAGACATTATATGTAAAAGTGTGTGTTTCATTCCAATGATGATGTAGACTAAATTGCATTTTTACATGCCTATATTTTTATAGGCATACTTCTGAACTGGCTAGGTTATAGTGATATTACTTAAGTGATTTGGCAAAAAGAATATAGAGGTATGCATTTGAGATTTATCTGCTCTTATATTGACTTTAAATCATCTCAAGTCTATGAGGACAAAGCGGTTGTGGGTCATCTTGGCGAAGTAACATAGAATCAAGTTTAAGTAGTAGCCCAGTGTGTCCTCTCCCTGAGAGAGCATGACCTCCAGGATCCTTATATTCTTTTTTTCTTTTAAGATTTTATTTATTTATTTCTTTATTTGAGAGAGAGAGGGAGCACGAGCAGTGGGAGGGGCTGAAGGGGTGGGATGAGCGGAGTGGGCGAAGGGTTAGAGGGGGAGGGACTAGCAGACTCCCTGCTGATCAGGGAGCCCAAGTCAGGGTTCAATCCCAGGACCCCAAGTCAGACACTTAACCACCTGAGCCACCCAAGCACCCCAGGATATTTGTATTCCTAACTGGAGTAGGAAACATGTGCATTTCTTCCTCATTTTATCATCAGAATTTTACATTATGCTTAGCAATAATCATATTCAGCAATATTTTTAGAATGATCAGAGGTTGTAAAATAGGTAAAGTATTTCAAAAATGCAAATACATGGTGATAAATATATGCAATTCTATTAAAGTAAAATATTTAAGGGCACCTGGGTGGTTCAGTCAGTGAAGTCTCTGACTCTTAATTTTGGCTCCGGTCATGATCTCGGGGTCCTGAGATAGAGCCTTGTGTTGGCTCCATGCCCAGCATGGATTCTCTCCCTCTTCTTCTGTCTCTCTCTGAAAAAGAAAAAATGAAAATAATAAAATTAAAAATTAAATTAAATTAAGATTTTGTAAGTTGTATAACCCCACAACAGTGATGGTTATTAAAAACATTATTTGGGGGGCTCCCGGGTACCTCAGTTGTTAAGCATCTGCCTTTAGCTCAGTTCATGATCCCAGGGTCCTAGGATCAAGCCCGTCATTGGGCTCCCTGCTCAGCGGGAAGCCTGCTTCCCCTCTCACACTCCCCCTGCTTGTGTTCCCTTCCTGTGTATCTCTCTGTCAAATAAATAAATAAAATCTTTAAAAAAATAAAAATTAAAATAAATAAAATAATTATTTTTTATTTTTATTTTTTAAATTTTATTTATTTATTTACTTATTAGAGAGAGAGAGTGCACAAGCAGAGGGAGCAGCAGAGACGGAGAAGCAGGCTCCCCACTGAGCACGGAGCTAAATGCAGGGCACCAGCCAGGACCCTGAGATCATGACCTGAGCCAAAGGCAGATGCTTCATCAATTGAGCCATCCAGGCACCCCAACAATTTTGTTTTTTAAAACATTATTTCATTGTTTTCTGATAATGATAAGGATTAATCATATGTTTTATATCCAGTGATTTCAGTTATATTTCTCTAATTTTCATCTCTTGAAATGAGTTACTTAATACATTTAAATAAAAGCTACCTTTTTTTTTAAATGAAAGTTTAACTCAAAATTCCAAGGAAAATTGGAGGGCAACAATGCAAAAATATTTGTGGATGATGAAAAGAATCAGAAGCAGCTCTCTATAATAGATACAATTACAAATTTAATTGCTTATTTGACAATTTAAGTAGAAATTTGTGACTTTCAATTTATGGATCTAAGAGTAGGAAACTAGTTCCCAAATCTACCAAGGTTGTGAATAAACATGGGAATAGTGTTTCTTCTCTTTGACAGATGTTCTGATTTTGGCATAAAGCACACTTTAAGTGCATGTGATTTTAATTTTTTTAACTCATATTAAAGTCCATTATCATTAATGCACTGGAACTGCATTTACTTAGACTCCTTTAGGATTGGAGTCTGGACTTGTTTACATATGTTGGTGGGTATAGTATGAAAGCTGTTAATTCTAAATATATTTATTTTATATTAATGCCAATTGAACTTTCCTTTAGAATTTCGCCCAAACCAGGGAACTGACTAGGGATATTGGAGGAGGAGGAAGAAGAAGAGGCTGGTTGCTAGGGAAATCTTACTTTGTGTAGAAAGGAGATTCAGGATGCCTTTTAGGTGGTTCTAAGCTAAACACTCATTTTTTCTCTTTTCCTACATCTATCAAGTAAAATACTGTTATTTATGTACTTACAATCCATTCTAGGTGACGTAGCCTAAAATGAGTCCTTTAAATTTATGAAAAATTTTAACAGCATTTAATGTTGTTGATACTTAGCAGAGTATTATCTTTTGGAATAAGAGGAGAGAGAAAAACTGTTTAGTTTTGGATATTTTTAACAAAAGCCCTAAGAACTATGTCCTTTTTGTAAAGAAAAATATATATTATTTATACATATAGTAAAATTTATATGTATTAATATAAATAAATCTGTATAAACTTTACGTATATATTCTAATTTGACAGGTTAATTTAAACTTTATTTACTTATATAAAGTTTACACAATTTATATATATATAAATATACATATATATGTACATATGTATACTAATTGGACAGAATTTTTTTAAGATTTTATTTATTCATTTGAGAGAGAGTGAGAGAGCACAAACAGGAGAGGCAGAGAGAGGAAGAGAAGCAGACTCCCTGCTGAGCTGGGAGCCCAATGTGGGGCTCAATCCCAGGACCCTGAGATCATGACCTGAGAGCCAAAGGCAGATGTTTAACCATCTGAGCCACCCAGGTGCCCCAATTTGACATAAATTTAAAGTATATTTAATACTGCTGGAACTTCATGGGCAATCAATTGTGGTTGACGTGTCTGACGATCAAAGACAAGTCAGCTAAAAGAAGGCAAGTGGCTGAATAACCACAGTCTGAAAGTTGTATTGCATGTAAAGTTTCAGATTATACCCAGAACATCCATGTACTAGTCTCTAAATATTAAAAGAACTATATTAAGAGAAGTTTTTATCATTATATTTTGGAGAGAATAAGGGTAGGGTATAGTCTAGATCTTTTACTTGGCTGACGGAAATGGTATGGAGGCCTACTTCCATTTAAGATTATGTCATTTTTGTTAATTAAGCATATAAGATTTTTGAATGGGTTATGATCAATAGGCAATAACACTGTGTATGTGTATTTGTGTGTTATAAGTGTGTGTAAAACCTGCAAATAGTTTCCATAACTCCTTTTTTGAGTACATTCATCTTATATCGTCAGGTCATTGATTTTGTATTTCCTTTTCACTTTTTATAATGTGCTCAGAATTCCAAATTACTGTGATAAGGGATACTATTAACATTATTATACCAAAGATGTGTTTCATAATTAGAATTATTTACTGAAAAAGTTACCAATTATAAAAGTATTAGTTGAAAAACTATGAAAATGATTTAAGTTCATGATAGTTAAGCAATTTTTAAAATATTTGTGTTACCAAAAATGTGTTATTGCACATTTAACCATGAAAGAAAGCAAGAGAAGAAAGCATTAGAGAAAAAAATACAAAAGCATCCACAAAACAAGTGATAAAATTACATACATATGTATTTAATTATTAATAAATACATAAATAAATACATATACAAATATAATATATGTATATTATTTGAATGTAAATGGGATAATGGCTCCAGTCAAAAGACATAGTCTGTCAGAATGGATTAAAAAAAAAAAAAAACAAGAGCCATTTATATGCTGCCTATAAGAGACTCATTTTAGCCCTAAAGATACTTATAGATTGAAAGGAAAGGGATGCAGAAACATCTATCATGAAAATGGTGTCAAAAGAGAGCTGGAGTAGCAATACTTATACTGGACAAAATAGACTTGAAAACGAAGATTGTAACAAGATACAAAAAAGGGCACTATATAATGGTAAACGGGATAACCCAACAACAAAATATAACAATTATAAATATGCACCCAACATGAGAGCACCCATATCTATAAAACACTTAATAACAAACATTAAGAAACTAATTCATAGTAATACAATAGGAGTAGAGGACTTTAAAACTCCACTTACATCAATGGACAGATCATCCGAACAGGAAATCAACCAGTTGGGGCTTCTGGGTGGCTCAGGCAGTTAAGTGTCTGACTCTTGATTTAGGCTCAGGGCATGATCTCAGGGTTGTGAGAGGAAGCCCCTGTGTCAGGCTCCACTCATGGAGCCTGCTGAAGATTCTCCCTCTCCCTCTCCCTCTGCCCCACTCTCAAATAAATAAATAAATAAATAAATAAATAAATAAATAAATAAATAAATAAACAAACAAGGAAACAATGGCTTTGAATGAACACTCGACCAGATGGATTTAATAGAATTATTCAGAACAGTCCATTCTAAAACAGTAGAATACACATTCTTTTCAAGTGCACATGGTATATTCTCCAGAACAGATCACATATTAGGCCACACAAAAAGCATCAACAAATTCATAAAGATCAAAGTTATACCATGCATCTTTTTTGACCACAATGCCATAAAACCTAGAAATCAACCACAAGAAAAATAGACAAACAAAGAAAGAAACAAAACCAAACACAAGAAAAATTCCAGAAAGTCCAAAAATACATGGAGGTTAAATAGCATGCTACTAAACAATGAATGGGTCAACCAAGTAATCAAAGAACCATTTAAA
>NW_025411318.1:0-4895 GCF_002201575.2 Neomonachus schauinslandi | reverse complement strand
AAACAAATAATGCAATATATGTTAAGAAAAAAAAAAAAGAAGAAGAAAAAGGTAGCGGGAGGGGAAGAATGAAGCAGAGGAAATCGGAGGAGTAGATGAACCATGAGAGACGATGGACTCTGAAAAACAAACAGGGTTCTAGAGGGGAGGGGGGTGGGAGGATGGGTTAGCCTGGTGGTGGGTATTGAGGAGGGCACATTCTGCATGGAGCACTGGGTGTTATGCACAAACAATGAATCATGGAACACTTCATTTAAAACTAATGATGTAATGTATGGGGATTAACATAAGAATAAAAAAAAGAAAAGAAAAAATAAACATCACTTAAACCTTAAATTTAAAAAAGTCACTTTACTCTACTGATGAACTTGACACCTCCAGGAATTCATCATCAGAGAAGATTGTCTCTAATAGAATACAGATTAGGAAAATCCTTAGAAGCAAAAATTAACTTTGACTAAGACACCAGTTACTACAATGGAGGATTAAAGAATTGGAATCAGGAAGGCATGTGCATTTTGAGGAGCTTGAAACACAGTCCCCAGAAGAGGTTCATTTGATCTCTAACTAGCAGGAAAGAAATATTCCTTGAAAGTATTCACCATCTTTTGCCAAATTTCCCGAGAATGCCAAGCAGTTTCCTATTACCAAATAGGCTTTAGGGGTATCATGAGTTTAGCAGGGGAAGGGATCCTTGGAGAGGATGCACCAATGAAACATTTGCTGGAAATAACTCACCTCTCCACAATTCTGAAGGAGTACTCTGCTTTAAATAACACTCTCATATAAACCCAGCTGGGAATTTGATGTCAGATCTGATCTTTTCTAAATATGTCATGGGTTGGAGACCTCAAACAAGGTATGTCCATCAACGAAGTGCTGCCCTGGGATACCTAGAGCAAGTCAGATTCATCTCTCAGGCTTTTGCTGTAACATATAAAGGGTATGATTTCTGAACCACCAGGAAAATTCCTGCTGCTAAAAAAATATTTCACCACTGCCTGTCACAATGACTGAAATTTTACCATTATAAGTTACAATTTGGCACAATCAACTCTTGTCAAGATTATTGACAGGGTAAATGTGACATTCCTTGTTCAGGTCAGGCTGAAAACTAGCTGGTAATAAATGTTCAGTGTGTACTTTGTCTCAATTTGGTAAAGTTCAATGGTGATTACCATTTTGGCGAAGCACAGCTAGTTTCTTGTATAAAATGATTTATGGCTCTAAACAGACCAGAATGACAGAACTGACCATTGCAGGTCCTAAAGAGAAGCTTGAAATAGGTTGAAATTATAATTTTATCTCAAGCCCTTGATGATCATACTTTAAGGAATGAGAGACATGGCAATTATTAAAACACTCTATCTATTTGGTACTTTAGTGACCACACCACACTCTTTGTAGAATGAATAACACTTATGAAAATGTTTACACTCTGTTCCAAGGACTGAGCTAGTCTATTTATTTATACATCTCATTTAAATATTACCACAATCTAATGGGGTAAATTCTGCCTCCATTTTAGAAATGGGAAGATCTAGAGTTTAAACAGGTCAAGGATTGATTATAAATTTACACTAAGGCTTACATGACATCCAAGCCACCATGTCAAACTATCTTCTTGAGGACAAAATACACATTCTTCATACTGCATGTACTGTTGGGAAGGGAATCAAAGTTCTATTGATTTTTGTGCTATGTACATAAAATATAATTTTTGGATCCTTGTACTATATGGAAGGTGTAAGGAAAGCTAGTTAATTTTGTTGATGGCCATAGATAGAGAACTTGATATTTATATAAGTGCTAACTGTAATGTTTTTGACCTAATAAAATTTTACAAAATAACAGCATGCCACTAGGGAGATAATAATATAAAGAAGAAAGTGATCTGATAAAGACCAAAAATTCCTAGGATTGTCCTTCATTTTCTTGGTAAGTCATTTTTGTGTTGTTGTTTTTCATTAAATTATCATAGGATAAAAATAAATCAGATCAAAATGTAATTAGTGGTGTTTTACCAAAAGCAAGGGCTAGTTTGATCTCCATCCTCCCCACTTAAATATGATGTCTTCTGTGAGTAAAGACATGTTTTAGAGCAGAAAAGGGGACAACTAGAATGTTTGGGATAGGAACAGACTGCTGAGGTGTTAAATTCCTCTTTTTATTTAAAATATGTGCATTTTGGGAATGAGTGGGTGGCTCAGTTGGTTAAGTGTCAGACTCTTGGTTTCGTCTCAGGTCATGATCTCAGGGTCATGAGATCGAGCCCCGAGTAGGATTCTTCTCTCAACAGGGAGTCTGCTTGAGATTCATTCTCACCCTCTCCTTCTGCCCCTCCCCCACCTCTCTCTAAAATAAATAAATCTTTAAAAAATTTAAAAAATAAAATATATACATTTCATATAAAAATAGATTAAAATGGGATCTTATTTTATAATTTATGTAGTTGGCTATATGCACTTTCACCTATCGGATTGCAGCACTTCTATTTCTTCCTCTCGGAAAATTGATGGAGGATGTTAGCTTGTGGACCCTGAGTTCTGTTACATATCCACAGTTTATCTCCAGATCCCCCAAATAAGATTTCATATAGGGGAGGAGCTATCAAGGTTAGAAGGACTCTGATTTATAATCATGAAAATATTTCATAGTTAAATATTTAAGAAATAGATCTAAACCATACAAATAGAATACAGACTAGGAAGACCTTCAGAGACAAATCTTATTTTTGATTGGGACACCAATTACTTGCTGCCAGCCGCAAATAGACTATTTGGTTTTATCTGTGTAATATTTACATCTATCTGTCTATCTATCAATCTAATTGTCTAACTATCTAGAAATTGCAAAAGAACATTTGCTCCATGTTCTTGTAGTTCACGGCTCCCTTTTCTATATGACAATTCTAAAATTATTGACATTTATGATAAAAGACCGAGTATTCAAGGAAAACTCAAAACTGACTCTCTTTCTGAAAATAACTTTATAGTCTTTGCCTGTTATTCAATGTCTTCCCTACCCCAGAGCCAGTCCAACTGCTCAGCTCCGTCTTGCAGTAGGAAACATTTACTGGTGAAGGATCTTCTTCTTTCCATCTTTCTCCTACTTTACAGTCACTCCTACCTATTTGGTTTGCTGTTATTCTCTTGCAGAGCAAAAATAACTTCTCTCTGCCTATCCGGAATTTATCCATTCGTTATGACTGGTCACTGAAACTATTCCTTCCAGAAGATGACTTGGGTACATTTTGAACATTTGCTTTTCTGAATCCCTATAGCTTTCCAGGTCAGATACAAGTATTTGAGTACCACCCCAATAAAAGCCATGCTAATGTCACTGTTCAGGCTGGAAGTAGATAGTAATGATCACAGTAATATATGACTATTCATTGTGAAGTGGCCTTCAGTCTGAGAGGAAACATTTCCTAAATAAAATACAGATTCTTGGAGCAAGATGGCGGAGGAGTAGGAGACCTGGATTTCGTCTCCTCTCAGGAATTCAGCTGGATAGGGATCAAACCATTCTGATCAACTACAAACCCAACAGGAGATTGAAGAAAGGAATAGCAACAACCCTCTGAACAGAAAAGCGACCACTTTCTGGAAGCTAGGAGGTGCAGAGAAGTGAATCCGAGGCGATATTTGGGAGGATAGACGGCGGGGGAGGGTCCTCCGGCGGCCGCTTCTGGTAAGTGATAGAGCCACAGAGCACAAAATCAGAACTTTTAAAAGTCGGCTCCGCCGAGGGACGTCAATCTGTTGGCTAAGCGGGGGGTGGAACCCTCTGGGACAGTGTGGTCTCAGGACCCTCGGGGTCACAGAAAGACCGGGGGTGCCTGAGTGTGGCAGAGCTCCCAGGTAACAGAGCAGGGAAGCCGGCTGCAGAGGCAGAGCCCAGGTGCGGGCTCTCAGCTCGGGGTTGCCATAAACTGTGATCCGCGGCACAGTCGGGCCCCTGTTCCTCCAGCAGGGACCCAACAAGCGGCAGATCCGGGGAGACTCACCTTCCTCCCCCGGGAGGAGCTGCGTGGGAGCGCACCGCAGGGATCTGCTGGGTTTGGAGACTCCACCCAGTGCCGGGTGCCAGAGATAGAGACGCGCGGTCACAGGCCGGATGAGCACGGAGTGTGGCTGGAGACCGGGGAGACGGGAGTGACTGACGGCTTTTCTCTGGGGGCTCACTGAGGAGCGGGGCCCAAGTTCTTGGCTCCTCTGGGGTAGAGATTGGGAGGCCACCATTTTCACTCTCCGCCTCCAAAGCTGTACGGAAAGCTCGCAGGGAACAAAAGCCCCGGAGAGCAAACCCGAGCAGATTACTTAGCCGGGAGCGGGCAAGGGCGGGGCAATTCCACCTCCGGCAAAAACATTTGGAAACCACGGCAACAGGCCCCTCCCCAGAAGATCAGCGAGAACAGCCAGCCAAGACCAAGTTTACCGATCAATGAGAACGGCAGAACTCCAGCGCTAGGGGAATACTGCACATAGAATTCATGGCTTTTTTACCATGATTCTTTAGTCTTTCAAAGTTAATTTTTTTTTAACTGTCTTTTTTTCTTTTTTTTTTCTTTTTGAATTTTTCTTTTTCCCTTTTTCAACCAACATCTTATCAATCCCTATTTTTAAAAAAAAAACATTTTTATTTTTCATTTTTAGAGTCATATTCTATCCCTTCATAGTAGTTACCCGTATTTTTGGCTTATGTATATAAGTTGTTCTCTCTTTAAAATTTTGAGATAGTTTCTTCTAACAGATTAAAATATACCCTAAATCTCTAGTATATGGTGTTTTCTATTCCCCTGCCTTATCACATCCTCTCCCCTTTTTTTTTCTTTTTTTAAATCCTCTTCTTTCTTTTTTCAAACAACTTCTTATCAATTCCTTTTATAAAAT
>NW_025411317.1:0-4900 GCF_002201575.2 Neomonachus schauinslandi | reverse complement strand
GCTCACCATAGCACATACCCTCCCCAGTGTCTATCACCCAGCCACCCCATCCCTCCCACCCCCCACCACTCCAGCAACCCTCAGTTTGTTTCCTGAGATTAAGAATTCTTCATATCAGTGAGGTCATATGAAACATGTCTTTCTCTGATTGACTTATTTCGCTCAGCATAATACCCTCCAGTTCCATCCACATCATTGTAAATGGCAAGATTTCATTCCTTTTGATGGCTGCATAATATTCCAATGTATCTATATACCACTTCTTCTTTATCCATTCATCTGTCGATGGACATCTTGGTTCTCTCCATCGTTTGGCTATTGTGGACATTGCTGCTATAAACATCAGGGTGCACATACCCCTTCGGATCCCTACATTTGTATCTTTGGGGTAAATATCCAATAGTACAATTGCCGGGTTGTACGGTAGCTCTATTTTCAACTTTTTGAGGAACCTCCATACTGTTTTCCAGAGTTGTTGCCCCAGCTTGCATTCCCACCAACAGTGTAGGAGGGTTCCCCTTTCTCCGCATCCCAGCCAACATCTGTCATTTCCTGACTTGTTAATTTTCGCCATTCTGACTGGTGTGAGGGGGTGTCTCACTGAGGTTTTGATTTGGATTTCCCTGATGCTGAGCAATGTTGAGCACTTTTTCATGTGTCTGTTGGCCATTTGGATGTCTTCTTTGGAAAAATGTTCATGTCTTCTGCCCATTTCTTGACTGGATCATTTGTTCTTTGGGTGCTGTGTTTGGTAAGTTCTTTATAGATTTTGGATACTAGCCCTTTATCTGATATGTCATTTCAAATATCTTCTCCCATTCTGTCGGTTGTCTTTTGGTTTTGTTGACTGTTTCTTTTGCTGTGCAAAAGCTTTTTATCTTGATGAAGTCCCAATAGTTCATGTTTGCCCTTGCTTCCCTTGCCTTTGGCGATGTTTCTAGGAAGAAGTTGCTGCGGCTGAGGTCAAAGAGGTTGCCGCCTGTGTTCTCCTTTAGGATATTGATGGACTGCTGTCTCACATTTAGGTCTTTCAACCATTTGGAGTCTACTTTTGTGTGTGGTGTAAGGAAATGGTCCAGTTTCCTTCTTCTGCATGTGGCTGTCCAATTTTCCCAACACCATTTGTTGAAGAGACTGTCTTTTTTCCATTGGACATTCTTTCCTGCTTTGTTGAAGATTAGTTGACCATAGACTTGAGGGTCCATTTCTGGGCTCTCTATTCTGTTCCATTGATCTATGTGTCTGTTTTTGTGCCAGTACCATAGTGTCTGGATGATGACAGCATTGTAATAGAGCTTGAAGTCCGGAATTGTGATGCCGCCAGCTTTGCTTTTCTTTTTCAACATTCCTCTGGCTATTTGGGTTCTTTTCTGGTTCCATACAAATTTTAGGATTATTTGTTCCATTTCTTTGATTAAAGGTGATGGTATTTTGATAGGGATTGCATTGAATGTGTAGATTGCTCTAGGTAGCATTGACATCTTCACAATATTTGTTCTTCCAATCCATGAGCATGGAACATTTTTCCATTTCTTTGTGTCTTCCTCAATTTCTTTCATGAGTATTTTATAGTTTTCTGAGTACAGATTCTTTGCCTCTTTGGTTAGATTTATTCCTAGGTATCTTATGGTTTTGGGTGCAATTGTAAATGGGATCAACTCTTTAATTTCTTCTTCTTCTGTCTTGTTGTTGGTGTATAGAAATGCCACTGATTTCTGTGCATTGATTTTCTATCCTGTGACTTTACTGAATTCCTATATGAGTTCTAGCAGTTTTGGGGTGGAGTCTTTGGGTTTTCCACATAAAGAGTGAGAGTTTGACTTCTTCTTTGCCGATTTGGATGCCTTTTATTTCTTTTTGTTGTCTGGTTGCTGTGGCAAGGACTTCTAATACTTTGTTGAATAGCAGTGGTGATAGTGGACATCCCTGCCATGTTCCTGACCTTAGGGGGAAAGCTCCCCATTTTTCCCCATTCAGAATGATATTCGCTGTGGGTTTTTCATCAATGGCTTTTGTGATATTGAGGTATGTACCCTCTATCCCTATACTCTGAAGAATTTTGATCAAGAAAGGATGCTGTACTTTGTCAAATGCTTTTTCTGCATCTACAGAGAGTATCATATGGCTCCTGTTCTTTCTTTTATTAATGTATTGTATCACATTGTTTGATTTGTGGATGTTGAACCACCCTTGCAGCCCAGGGATAAATCCCACTTGGTTGTGGTGAATAATCCTTTTAATGTACTGTTGGATCCTATTGGCTAGTATTTTGGTGAGAATTTTTGCATCCGTGTTCATCAAGGATATTGGTCTGTAATTCTCCTTTTTGATGGGGTCTTTGTCTGGTTTGGGGTTCAAGGTAATGGTGGCCTCATAAAACGAGTTTGGAAGTTTTCCTTCCATTTCTATTTTTTGGAACAGTTTCAGAAGAATAGGTATTAATTCTTCTTGAAATGTTTGGTAGAATTCCCCTGGGAAGCCATCTGGCCCTGGGCTCTTGTTTGTTGGGAGATTTTTGATTACTGCTTCAATTTCCTTAGTGGTTATAGGTCTATTCAGGTTTTCTATTTCTTCCTGGTTCAGTTTTGGTAGTTGATACATCTCTAGGCATGCATCCATTTCTTCCAGATTATCTAATTTGCTGGCATATAGTTGCTCATAATATGTTCTTATAATTGTATTTCTTTGGTGTTGGTTGTGATCTATCCTCTTTATTTATTTGGGTCATTTCTCTTTTCTTTTTGATAAGTCTGGCCAGGGGTTTATCAATCTTATTAATTCTTTCAAAGAACCAGCTCCTAGTTCCATTGATCTTTTCTACTGTTCTTTTGGTTTCTATTTCATTGATTTCTGCAATGATCTTTACTATTTCTCTCCTCCTGCTGGGTTTAGGCTTTATTTGCTGTTCTTTCTCCAGCTCCTTTAGGTGTAGGGTTAGGTTGTGTATTTGAGACCTTTCTTGTTTCTTGAGAAAGGCTTGTATTGATATATACTTTGTTCTTAGGACTGCCTTTGCTGCATCCCAAAGATTTTGAACAGTTATGTTTTCATTTTCATTCATTTCCATGAATTTTTAAAATTCTTCTTTAATTTCCTGGTTGACCCATTCATTGTTTAGTAGGATGCTCTTTAGCCTCCATGTATTTGAGTTCTTTCCGACTTTCCTCTTGTGATTGAGTTCTAGTTTCAAAGCACTGTGGTCTGAAAATATGCAGGGAATGATCCCAATCTTTTGGTACCGCTTGAGACCTGATTTGTGACCTAGGATGTGATCTATTCTGGAGAATGTTCCATGGGCACTAGAGAAGAATGTGTATTCCGTTGCTTTGGGATGGAATGTTCTGAATATGTCTGTGAAGTCCATTTGGTCCAGTGTGTCATTTAAAGTCTTTATTTCCTTGTTGACCTTTTGTTTAGATGATCTGTCCATTTCAGTGATGGGGGTGTTAAAGTCCCCCACTATTATTGTATTGTTGTCAATGTGTTTCTTTGCTTTTGTTATTAATTGGCTTGTATAATTGGCTGCTCCCATGTTAGGGGCATAGATATTTACAATTGTTAGATCTTCTTATTGGATAGACCCTTTAAGTAGGATATAGTGTCCTTCCTCATCTCTTATTATAGTCTTTGGTTTAAAATCTAATTTGTCTGATATAAGGATTGCTACCCCAGCTTTCTTTTGGTGTCCATTAGCATGGTAAATGGTTTTCCACCCCCTCACTTTCAATCTGGAGGTGTCTTTGGGTCTAAAATGAGTCTCTTGCAGACAGCATATCGATGGGTCTTGTCTTTTAATCCAATCTGATAGCCTGTGTCTTTTGATTGGGGCATTTAGCCCATTTACATTCAGGGTAACTATTGAAAGATATGAATTTAGTGCCATTGTATTGCCTGTAAGGTGAATGTTACTGTGCATTGTCTGTGTTCTTTTCTGGTCTATGTTACTTTTAGGCTCTCTCTTTGCTTAGAGGACCCCTTTCAGTATTTCTTGTAGGGCTGGTTTTGTGTTTGCAAATTCCTTTAGTTTTTGTTTGTCCTGGAAGCTTTTTATCTCTCCTTCTATTTTCAATGACAGCCTAGCTGGATAGAGTATTCTTGGCTGCATATTTTTCTCATTTAGTGCTCCGAATATATCATGCCAGTCCTTTCTGGCCTGCCAGGTCTCTGTGGATAGGTCTGTTGCCAATCTAATGTTTCTACCATTGTAGGTTACATATCTCTTCTCCCATGCTGCTTTCAGGATTTTCTCTTTGTCTCTGAAACTCGTAAGTTTTACTATTAGATGTCGGGGTATTGACCTATTTTTATTGATTTTGAGGTGGTTCTCTGTGCCTCTTGGATTTTGATGCCTGTTTCCTTCCCCAAATTGGGGAAGTTCTCTGCTATAATTTACTCCAATATACCTTCTGCCCCTCTCTCTCTTTCTTCTTCTTCTGGGATCCCAATTATTCTAATATTGTTTTGTCTTATGGTATCACTTATCTCTCAAATTCTGCTCTCGTGATCAAGTAGTTGTTTATCTCTCTTTTTCTCAGCCTCTTTATTTTCCATCATTTGGTCTTCTATATCACTAATTCTCTCTTCTGCCCCATTTATGCTAGCAGTTAGAGCCTCCATTTTTTATTGCACCTCATTAATAGCCTTTTTGATTTCAACTTGGTTAGATTTTAGTTCTTTTATTTCTCCAGAAAGGGTTTCTCTAGTATCTTCCATGTTGTTTTTAAGCCCAGCTAGTATCTTTATAATCGTCATTCTGAACTCTAGTTCCGACATCTTACTAATGTCTGTATTGATTAGGTCCCTGGCAGTCAGTACTCCCTCTTGTTATTTTTTTTTGAGGTGATTCTTTCTGTCTTGTCATTTTGGCCAGAGGAGAATAGATGAATGAGAGAACAAAATG
>NW_025411316.1:0-4901 GCF_002201575.2 Neomonachus schauinslandi | reverse complement strand
ATAAAACAAAACAAAAAAGGTCTTACATTTAGGTCTTTAATACATTTTAGTTTGATTTTTGTATGTGATATAAACTAGCAATCTAGTTTTAGTACTTTGCATATAGTTGACCAGTCTTCCCACCATGATTTACTGAAGAGACAATCCTTTCCTTAATGTATATTCTTGCCCTCTTTGTGTAAATTAATCAAACATATATGTGTGAGTTTATTTCTGGGTTGTCTATTCTGTCCCATTGATCTATGTGTCTGTTTTCATGTCAATACCATACTGATTTGAACGGTATAGTTTGTATTATACATTGAAATCAGGGAGCATATGTCTCACTTTTTTCTTTTTCTCAAAACTGTTTTGCCTATTTGAGGTCTTTTGTGTTTCCATGCAAATTTTAGAATTATTTGTTTTACTTTTCTGTGAAAAATGTGATTGGCATATTGGTAGGGATTTTACTGAATCTCGTTGTTGCCTCAACAGAGGTACTAACCTGTAGATTTCTTTGAGTAGTATGGGCATTTTAACAATATCAATTCTACCAATCTATGAACATGAAATTTCTTTCCATTCATTTGTCATTTATCTACTTACATCAATATCTTATAGTTTCCAATGTACAAGTCTTTTACCTCCTTGCTTAAATTTATTCCTTGAAAAATTATTTCTTGAAATTTTTTTTCATTTTGATATGATTACAAATGGGATTTTCTTGATTTCTCTTTCTAAAAGCTCATTATTATTTGTATAAAAACAGAATAAAGGTCGCCTGCGTGGCTCAGTGGATTAAGGGTTTGCCTTCAGCTCAGGTCATGATCCTGGAGTCTTGGGATTGAGTCCCACATCAGGTTCCCTGCTCAGCACGGAGTCTACTTCTCTGCCCCTCCCCTGGCTTGTGCTCTATCTCTTGCTCATTCAATTGCTCTCAAATAAATAGATCTTTGAAAAAAGCAGAATAGATTTTTATATATTAATTTTATTCCTTGTAACATTACTGAACTTATTTATTAGTTCTAACAGTGTCTGGTAGCCATTCACATTTTCTATATATATACTATCATATTATCTGCAAATGATAGCACTGCTTCTTCCTTGCTGACTTGCCAATGCCTTTTATATTACCTTTTTTGAAAAAAAAATCTAATTGCTTCAACTAGGGCTTCTAATGCTATGTTGACTAACAGTGGGGATTGCGGGTATTCTTGTCTTGTTCCTAATATGAGAGTAAAAACTCTCAGCTCTTCATCATTATATTTTAGTAGTTGGTTTGTCATAAATGGCCTCTATTATGTTGATGTACTTCTCCTCTATACACACTTTGTTGAGAATTATAATAAATAGATGTCAAATTATTTTCAGATTTTTTTTCTAAGTTTATTGAGATAATCAATGGTTTTTATCTTTAATTTTGTAGCTGTGATCTATCACATTGACTGAGTTATATATGTTGAATCATCCTTGCCTCCCTGGAATAAATACCACTTGAACATGGTATATAACTCTTTTAATGTACTCTTGAATTCAGTTTGCTAGTATTTTGTTGAGGATATTTGCATCTATGTTCATCTCTGATATATAAATATAAACATATATAATATAAAATATATAAATATTATATACAATATATATAAAATATTATATCATACATCATATATATCATACATGATATAATATAAAATAATAGTTCACATATATTTTTTTCTTTTCTTTTCTTTTCTTTTTTTCTCCTGCGGTGTCCTTGCCTGGTTTTGGTATGTGGGTAATGCTAGCCTTGTAAAATGAGCTTGGAAGCATTCCAACTGCTCTTTTTGGAAGATTTTGAGAAGTATAACTATTAGATATTCTTGAATGTTCATAGAATTCACTAGTAAAGCCATCTATTGAACTTTTGTTTGCGGGGAGGTTTTTGATTACTAATTCAATCTCCTTATTAGTAAAATGCAAATTCAGATTTTCTATTTCTTCATGATTCATTCAGGGAAGATTGTAAATTTCTAGGGATTTATCCATCTTTCTAGGTTGTCTAATTTATTGGCATATAAATCTTCTTGGTAGTCTCTTATGATACTGTGTATTTCTGTGGCATCATTTGTGCTTTCTTTTGCATTCCTGATGTTAATTATTGGAATGCTTTTATTCTTCTTGAGTCTAGGTAAAGGTTTGTTAATTTTGTTTACCTTATAAAAGAAGCAGCTCTTAGCTTCATTGATGTTTTTGTATTTTCTCTTATTAAAAAAATATTTTATTTTTAAGTAATCTCTACACCCAACATGGGGCTCCAACATGGGGTCACCCACCATGGGGTTCAAACATGCGGCACAAACCTGGGATCAAAAGTGACACATTCCACTGACTTAGCCAGCCAGGTGACCTTTATTTTCTTTTTATTATCTATTGTATTTATTTCCAATCAGATCCTCATTATTTATTTCCTTCAACTAACTTTTTCCTTTGTTTGTTCATATATATATCTATATATAGATATATATAAAGAAACTACAAAATACATATATATTTGCAGGGGGGATTCATTGTTTTTGTTTGTTACAAGCCTGTGTTGCTATTAAATTCCATTAGAACCACTTTTGCTGTATCCCATAGATTTTGGTATGCCATATTTTCTGTTTTAAATTGTCTTTTTTTTAAGTTGTTATTTGTGTTTTTCCATAGAGCTTGTTTGTTCCTCATATAGTTTGTATATTAACCCCTTATTAGTTGATGGTTTGCAAATGTTTTCTTATTCCATAGGTTGCCTTTTATTTTTCTTGGTTGTTTCCATTACTTTGTAGAATCCTTTTAGGTTCACGTAACCTCACTTGTTTATTTTTGGTTTTGTTGCCTGCACTTTGCTGTCATATCAAAAATAGGTCATCAAGACAAATGCCGAAGAGGTATTTCACTATGTTTTCTTCCAAGAGCTTTACAGTTTCAAATCTCACAGTTAATTCTTTAATCCATTTCAATTTAATTTTTATGAGTAATGTGAGCTAAAAGTCTAGAGTCTTTTACATGTGGATGTTCAGTTTTCCAATCACCAATTTTGAAGAGAATATTTTTCCCCATTTGTATATCCTTTTCACCCTTGTAAATGATTGATTTGAAGTATATCTGTGGCTTTATTTCTTGGATCTCTGTTTGGTTTCATTGTCTATGTGTCCATTTTTTAAATCTAGTACTACATTGTTTTGATTGCTACTTCTTTTATAATTGATTTGTAATTCAGACTGTGACTCCTCCAGCTTTGTTTTTGTTCAGAGTGCTTTAGATATTTGGAGTCTTTGTGTTCCCTATGAATTTTAGGATTTTTTTTTCTATTTCTTTGACGAATGCATTGAAATCTTGAAGGAATTGCATGCAATCTGAATATAGCTTTTGGTGGATGAATATTGTAACAAATAATCCTTAACTTAAATATTATATTAATTAATTTTAACAACCAATTCTTACAACCAAAGAACATAGGTTCTCTTCATTTATCTGTGTCTTTTTCAAATTCTGTTGATCAATTTCTTATAACTTTTAGTGTGGAGCTCTTTCACCTCCATGACTAAATTTTTCCTAAGTATTTATTCATTAGATATTATTGTAAATGGATTATTTTCTTAATTTCTCTTTTGGATACTTCATCATTAGTGTATTATTGTATATTGATTTTATATCCTGCAAGTTTACTGAGTTTGTTTATTAGTTCTAACAATTATTTGATAGAGTCTTCTGTGGTTTTCTGGATACAAGATGATATAATCTGTAAGAAGAAGCAAGTTAGATTATTTATTTCTGATTTGAATATCTTTTATTTTTTCCTTGCTTAATTGTTCTGTCTAGAACTCTCAGTACTATACGGAATAGAAATTTTAAGATGATCATTCTTGTGTTGTTTCTGATCTTGGAGAAACAAAGTTTTCAGCATTTTTAGTATTGATTTATTTTGTGTTTTTTTTTTTCTATAACTAATGTTTGGAGAGTTTTTATCAAGACAATATGTTGCATTTTATGAAATGTTTTTTCCTGCACCTATTGAGATGATCAGTCTGATTTTTATATCATTTTGTTAAATATATGGTTTATCGTGTTTACTGATTTGTATATGTTGAAACATGTTTATATCCCAGGGATAAATCCCACCTGGTCATTGTGTATGATTCTTTTTAATGTGCTATTGAATTGGGTTTGCTAGTATTTCATTGAGGCTTTTTTGCAACTATCTTCATTAGGGATATTTGCCTGTAGTTTTGTTTTTGTGGTGTCATTTTCTGGCCTTGCTTTAACAGTAACACTTCCCTGGTAAGATTGGTAAGATTATTTGCAAGTGTTCCCTACTCTTCTTTGATTACCGTTTCAGTCTTCCTGTTCTTTCTTCATTTAGATTTTTTATTTTTTTTATGATTCAATCTTTGTAGGTTGGATATTTCTAGGAATTTTTTTTTCTTTTTCTGTTATACAAATTTTTGTAGAGTAACTGTTAATAGAAGTTTCTTATGATTCCTTGTAATTTGTATTATCTGTTGCTATGTCTTCTCTTTCATTTTTAATGTTGTTTATTTGATTTTTGTCCTTGTGTATCTAACAACAAAAAAAATAATTTTATCTTTTCAAAACCAGCTGTTAGTTTACTGATGTTTTCTATTGCATTTGTGTCCTTGATTGCATTTCTTTCTTTTTTTTTTTAAGATTTTTATTTATTTGACAGAGAGAGACACAGTGAGAGAGGGAACACAAGCAGGGGGAGTGGGAGAGGGAGAAGCAGGCTTCCCGTGGAGCAGGGAGCCCAATGCGAGGCTTGATCCCAGGACCCTGGGGTCATGACCTGAGCCAAAGGCAGACGCTTAACGATGGAGCCATCCAGGCACCCCGATTGCATTTATTTCTGAGGTAATTTTTATTTCTTCTTTCTTCTGGTAACTTGGGGT
>NW_025411315.1:0-4903 GCF_002201575.2 Neomonachus schauinslandi | reverse complement strand
GGGGGGGAACGGGCCGAGGAGTGCAGGGGTGAGGTGGGGGACGCGCTGAGGAGTGCAGCGCGGGGGGCCGGCCGAGGAGCGCAGCGCGGGGTGGGGGGGGGACGGGCCGAGGATTGCGGGGGACGGGGACGCGCGGGGGAGTGCAGGGGTGGGGGGGAACGGGCCGAGGAGTGCAGCGCGGGGAGACGGGCGGGGGCTTCTGAGCGCGGCGTCGCGGGGCGGGGGCCGGGTGGGGGCCGTGAGGACTCGCAGAAGGGACGCGGGTGTGCCCGAGCACAGCCGGGAAAGAGGAGCGGGGGCGCCCGGCGCTCCGCCCCACGCTTGGCTCCTGACTGCTTGGGCGGTGGTGCGTTCCGGTGCTTAAACTACGCCCTTAGAGCTGATGCCTCCGTGTTCCACTCGTTCCTTTTCCACAACCGTCTACCGAGGCAGCAGTTCAGCCCGGCGTGGGGGCCAGAGAGGAGGAAAGCCTTGCTTAACCCATCCCATGAACCCGACCACTCGGCTTCCTCACACCCTCACCTCCTCCATCTCCTCCAGCCCCTCACAACCAGCGGAGGGAAAGTAATTAATATTGCAGTAAGAGGGTGTGAGATAAGCAGGAGACAGGAAGGCCCCCAGTCCTAAGACTAGCAGAGACTGGAACCACCAATGCTCCAGCCGTCGGGGAAGGTGGGGGAGGGCCCTTGTAGCCTGGATAAACTAGGACTCCGCGTTCAAACGCAATTAACGGTCCACGCATCCCTGTCTTTGCGGGGCTCCGCTGGAAAATTACCCGACTTCAGAGAGTCTGAGCCTCGACACCTCTTATATCAGCCCCAAGTCTTGCTTTAGATGTGAGAATCAGGGACCCCAGGAAAGCGGGAAGGAGGAGGAGCTAGGAGACAGCTCAGCTTTGGGTGTTAAAATGAACCCCCCCTCCCCACCGGTGAGGGGCTCCCGCTCCGCACCCACAGAGCAGCACGTGGTGATATTTAGGGATTAATTGCAAGGAGACTATGACATCCCTGGGGACAAGGAGGGCATGACTGGAAAGAGAAAGCCTCCGTCCGGCTGCATCCAGGGGAGCTCGGAGGTAGGGGCTGGACGACCTGACCCGGGGCGTCCCCCTTCCTCCTCCTCATCTTCCCGCAGCTCCCAGGGCTTTGGAAGGGGCCTCGGCCCGCCCGGACCTCGTCATTTCCCGGAGTCTGAAGACATTGGCTCTGGACCCCCCTCCTCCCGGCGGCTCCGACGCACCCCTGACCCTGTGAGCGCCTGGGGCGGTATGGTGCTCGGGGCTGGCCCTGCCTCTCGTCAGGCCCCAAGCCTGGGAGGCGGAGCTCCGCGGGCCCGGGGGCGGGGACATGGCTGGTGGGCGTGGTGTCGAGTTGGTTCGGGGCGGGGCTTCTTGGAGGCCTCAGGGCACTGCGCGGCGGCTGGTCCTGGCCGAGGCCCGCACTAGGGGGGATCTCCCCGAGCGCCCGCGAGCATCGCGAGGGCAGGGATGCGGTCCTCCGCGACCACTACCAGCAACGACAGCTACACCTTCCAGGCCTCCTTCCCTTTTGCGGGCGCCTGTTTTGCGGTACCCAGATGGTCCTGAGCCCTAGAGCTGTTCCTTTGCCTTCCTCTCTGCCTCCTCCCCTTCGTCCCCTCACTTTGGGATGTGCTGCCGCTGGCAGGGTTGAAGCGGGGCTTCCAGGACCCCTTGAGAAAGGTCACCTCCTCGCGCTTCCTAGGCCAGGCTTGATGTCTCTGACCCGGCCCTAAATTTCCCTTCTCTTTCAGTCTCCTTTTCCCCACTATGCCTGTGTCGACCAGAAAGCCTGAAATACGTGAACAGACTCCACACAAGGCTGCTCACTGCAACACAACTTGGAACAGGACCGGTCAGACTGGACACAGAGCGAACAGGTTATGATGAAGCACTGCGGTGGGGAAGCATCCAGCTGCGTCCTGGTTGACCCACAGTCACAGAGGATAGACACCTGCCCCAGACCACTCCTTTCTCCTCCGTCCCCCCTCCGTCTCCACCGTCATTCCTCCGTCACCCCACTCCCGTCCCCCGCCCCGCCCCAACACTGGATGCAGCCTTGGCCCATCTGGATCTCATCCTTCCTGAGGATCTGAAAAACCTGACCCTGGACATTGGCTCTCCAGGGGGCTCGCCTTCTATCCATTTTGCAAATGAAGAATATCTGTGTATTATTACAGGATGACCTCCAGGATCCATTAAGTGGGGGGAAAAAGGAAAACAACAAGGTGGGGAACAGACACCTCAGAGAAATGTAAAAATACATATTTGTTGGCTTACTTACAGTTTTATAAGTGGAAGTATAAACAAAAGGCTAACAAAAACAGTTACCTATGGGGAGAGGAAAACCAGGTGGAAGAGATGGAAACTGGTATTTTCTGTATGTACCCTATCTTGTACATTTGAGTTTGGAAACATGTAAATGTTTTACATCATTACAAAATAAAATAAAACAAGACAAATTGAACCTGTGTATGTAATTGGTAACTTAAATGCGCAGAGAGGCATTATCTTAAGTGACTTTAAAATGCAGGAGGGGCGCCTGGGTGGCTGTGTGGGTTAAGGGTCTGACTTCAGCTCAAGTCTTGATATGGGGGAGGGGGGTGCTGGGATCCAGCCCTGCTCAGCAGAGAGTCTGCTCATCCCTCTCCTCTGCCCTTCCCCTACCTCTTAGCCCCTCCCCCTGCTCATGCTCTCTCTCTTCCTCTCTCAAATAAATAAAATCTCTAAAAATAAATAAATAAATAAAATGCAGTCATTTGACTGTATATCCTTAGTGGGATATATTCAAAAAGAATTGCAAATAAAACTTATTTTTTTCATTTATCATCTTGGTAATAATAGTATTATTGTTGTTATTCAGAATCTATTGTTTATGTGCATATACGTATATACACATATATAGTAGGATAAAGAAAATAAGTGATTACGTTAATGTTACTAGAACCAGAATTTTCAACCTAAAAGAAAAGATTAGGTTTTCTCTTATGATTATGACATAAAAGGAAGAAATAAAACATAGTAATCCAAAATTTGAATTAAAAAATCAATATAAACTCATAATGTATTTTCTCTTAAAAAATAATAAAATGTATTTTTTAGCTCTGTTTATAAGAAGGCCTAAAAATAATGCCCTAACTGGATATGCTGAGCACGCACGCTCACACTCAGATAGGGGCCTCTAAATATTATTTCCCACTGAAAGGAAAACAGGTCTTTGAAGAATTGGATAATTTTAGGTCCGGGAGAAGAGATACACAAGACAACTCGGGAACATCCTGTCACCCCAGGTTATGAGAAAGCCACTGCGGTCAGGTCAAAAATGACTCAGGAGACAACCTGAAGAGTCAAAGATGGGATACTTTTAGAATCGATATGGATAATAACTCCAATTGATGGAAACACATCAAATATGTAAAAAAAAAAACCTGTCAGTTCTTTATAATAACTAAAACATAAACCACTGGTCATTTTTGGAGGCGGTAAGGAACCCACTCAACCATCAGAAAAACTGGTAAATGAAGAGACTCAGTCTTCATGCTACCATTCTGGTGCAAGTATAGCTAGGATAACCAATTGGTGGAGGAACAGTTCTTTATTACACACGCAGAAAGGAGGAAAGAATATCACTCTTTTGTAACAGCGAGTGGAATAATGCACACGTAGACAATAACCATCAAGAGCTGCTGGAAACAGTGGAAAGCCACAGGGGAGTCTTATGGGGATAGGTCAGGCTGAGGACACCTGAACTCAGCATCAATAGTGACATCACAGAGACAATCCGACCTGACGTGCCTTCCAGTTTAATACAACAGTAGTGACAAGGTATATCCTTGCCCAGAATAATGAACCTGAAACCTAACGGGGTTCTGGATCTACCAGAATCATTTTGACACTGCCAGAGACACACAGCAAATCCCAGTTGGGAGAATTCGTGGGACGAAGGATCAATTTTGTTCACCAAATAAACCATCAGAAAAAAAGGGAGAAAGGGACCCTAATAGATTAAAAGAGATTTAAAGGACATATTAGCCAAACACAGAGGCGGACTGGTGACTGGTTCACATCCTGGTTTGAACAAACTCACTGTAATCTCATTTTTAAAAGCATAAGTCCAAAATTTGAACATTGAGTATACATTTATACTAAAGAACTGTGCATTTTTAAGATGTGATGACTGTACTTTTTAAAAAGGTTTTTGTGTGCATACTGAAGTTTTTGTCAATGAAGAATTATGTCTGGGATTTGCTTAAAACTAACACAGTGGGGGAAAGGGGGCCGATGAGTAGGAGGTTATTAAAAAAACAAAATTGGTCATGAGTTGATGATCACTGCTGAAGGGGGTAGTGGGTGTACGAGAGTTCACCATATTATACTCTCTCTATCATTTTGTGTAACAAAAAAACTTGACACTTAAAAAAAAAAATGAAAACATTCTCCAAGTGTGGTCTCCTCAGTGTGGTCAATATTTGGGAGTGAACCTGACTCAGAACCCGGACATTCTTCCGCAGGTGCTGAAAAGATTTGGAGTCTCACCTAAGACTGGTTTAACCTGGAGTGGGGGTGCATGTCGTTCGCATTTCAAAAACAAATCCATCTGCTCTTTCTACTTCCTCATACTCAGAAACCGAAATGAATCTCAGGTCCAGACGCATCTTCCCCTCGAACCCTCACCACCACCCACAACAAAAATCTCGATCATTTATTGTGCCGCCCTGTGCGGCCGGGGAGAGGCGCCGGCCTGCTGCGGGCGTAGGTGGCGCCCTCCCGGAGACGAGCAGCAGGTGCGCGCAGCAGGGGAGGGCCGGCGGGGGGGGGGGGGTAGGGGGGGGGGCCGGGGGGGGGGGGGAGCCCGGGGGGGGTGGGGGGCCCCGGGGGGGGGGGGGG
>NW_025411314.1:0-4908 GCF_002201575.2 Neomonachus schauinslandi | reverse complement strand
TGCGCGCGATTGTGCGGGCCTTCTTTGCATTAAAACTAGTGCTCCCCACTCCAGGAGGTTCCCAAAGGGTAAGATACCCAGAAAGGAGGAACCCTTTTAGGGGACAGGGAGACCTGGCTTTACATAACAAAATAAGAAAGTGGTTATTTCCCTTTCAATATTCCAAGAATTACATAGCATTTAGTGACCTCCTCTTCGTCCTCCTCCGCTCCCCGCCAGGCATTGCCTGCCTAGGTCCCTCTTTTGGGCACTCCGCTGCAGCTCAGACAACAACGCGGTGAGCTCAGGCTTGGGGTTCCCTTCCTTTCCTTCTCCCCACCAAGGCAGAAGGGATGTGTGGGCACGTTTGTCCTGGTGCTCCTTTGCCTAAACTTTCTAGGGACTCTCCTCAGCCCTGCCCAATCACCCCACTCAGGGGGGGGGTTCCCAAGGGGGGGGGGCCCCCCCCCCCCCCCCCCCCCCGATCTTTTTAGGTGATAGGCCAACCTGGCATCAAATAACAAAGCAAGACAAGTGGTTCTGTCCCTTTCAGTATTCCTGAGAACTACATAGCCTGTAGTCTGTTCTGAGTGTCGCTTATCACTCGGTTCTTTGAACCCCAACAGCAATCCTAAAGGGGGGACATTAGTTACGAGCCAGTTTCCCAAAGTACACACAGTGCAAGGAGCTATTTGACTTTGCTTAACCTCTCTGGAAATTGGCACAATCACTTCAGCCCCTGCATGTTCACTCTCTCATGGTTCCTGTACAGATCAAATGACTTAAAGGATGGGAAAGACTCTTGTGTCTATCCAAATGCTGTGGCAGCCTCCTGTCCTGAGGGGCTTATTGCTGGTCATCCACACTCCCCCTTGTCCCAGGTCAGCAAACTTCCAATCCCAGCTCTCGCCTCCAACCCAGACTAATGCTTCCAAGCCAACGGGCCTTTCCCTGGAGCTTGTTGGGAACTAGTAGTCTCTCTCCTCAAATCTCAGTGTGAATAGAGTAGTTACCGTAATGGCCACTGTTTATTAAGCCCTAGTTAGAAGCCAGGCCACTATCTCATTTAATTTCCCACATTGCAAAGTAATCTCCTTTTTATACATGAAGAAATGGAGGCTCGGCAAGTACCAACAACTTGCCTAGGTCAGATGGCCAGGAAGTGGAAAAGTCGGCTGTGAACACACCAAAGCCCACGCCCTGGACACACACTGCCTTCTGAAATCCCCTTTTTACACCAGGCACCTGCCGGCAAGCCAGGTCCTGACTCTGGACCACATGACTCCCTTTTCCCTTTGATCAAACATCAAGTAGCATTTCCCTCCACAAATAGCCAGGGGGACTAACCGTTGGCATTAATTACAAGTCACTCAGGGCCTCACTCCTGCCTAAAAAACACCACCATGCCCTCCAAAGCGCAGAATCGGCCATCACCGTGCACAGGCAGCCGTGAAGTATTTCAGCAGGAACCAGTTCTCAGGTACCCTCCTTCTTGCTGGGAAATGGCTGAGCACCAGCCAAACCCGATGGATCCCCCGTGGGGATGTTGAGGACAGTGCTACTCAAGGTGGTCCACACACCTTGTGAATTGTTTCTAGTGCTCAATGCACACCCTCAATGAATAAATGCGTACTTTGCAATTTTTAAATTTGTTATTTTGTTCCTCATATACTTATTGAAATTTGTTGAATCAAACCTGGGGTTTGGAGCACCTGGGTGGCTCAGTCATTGGGTGTCTGCCTTCGGCTTGGGTCATGATCCCAGGGTCCTGGGATTGAGCCCCGCATCGGGCTCCCTGCTCGGCGAGAAGCTTGCTTCTCCCTCTCCCACTCACCCTGCTTGTGTTCCCTCTCAAAAAAAAACTGGGTTTTGCATATTATACCTGTTAAATTTTTTCTTAGCAATTTATTTCGCTAAAGTTTAAGTCTGTGTTAGAGAATAAAAATTGGTCCCTCAAGTGTTTTAGAAGCAAGCCCTGTATAGAAGTCTTAAAAGTGTGGAATTGGATTTCATCCCGAGTACTTTTTAAGATTTTAAGTAATCTCTACACACCCAGCGTGGGGCTTGAACTTAGAACCTGGAGATCAAGAGTTGCACACTCCGACTGAGCCGGCCAGGTGCCTCTCGTCTTGAGTATTTCTGAAGCCTAACATTGCTGAGGACCTAAGTTTGGCAGGGAATCCTGAGAGTAAAATAGAAGTTGAGAAGTTCTAGATCAACACTTCCAAGGAGAAGAGAGGGCAACTGTGTCGGCCCCATACCCTTATGTCATCCTGATACATTCATCTTCAGCCAAGAAAACTGACGGAGGGGCGCCTGGGTGGCTCAGATGGTTAAGCGTCTGCCTTCGGCTCAGGTCATGATCTCAGGGTCCTGGGATCGAGTCCCGCATCCGGCTTCCTGCTCCTTGGGAGCCTGCTTCTCCCTCTGCCCCCCTCTCTCTCTCTGTCTCTCATGAATAAATAAATAAAATCTTTAAAAAAAAAAAAAAAACTGACGGAGAGGTCACCTGACTTGCATAAGGCAGTTTATTAGGGGCCAATCCTTGAGTCCAGAACCCAGGTCTCTGTACCAGGTCCAACGCCCACCCCAGCCACGATGGGTTTGGAGTCCTTATTTCTAAAGCACGCAAAGGAAAACAGCCAGCATAAATTCAACGATTTTTATTATAACTCATGTACTTCATAGAAACAGGAATGTAGCAAATGGGTCAGGTAGTACGAAAAATGTTTTAAAACTGCAGGTGTGTACACGTGGCTGTATTTACATCGGGCGCAGGCTCCCCCACATCAGGCACAGCAGCTGCACTTGTCCGATGCGCCTTTGCAGATGCAGCCCTGGGCGCACTTGGCACAGCCCGCGGGACAGCAGGAGCAGCAGCCTGGGGCAGGAAGGCCACAGGGTCAGAGCAGACATGGCCAGGGACCCCCCTTCCTAAGAGCAGGCCAGCCCAGGCCTTGCCCCCAGCCTCGGCGGACCCTGGCTTGATGGCAGGCTGTCTCTAGACAACTGAGTCCTACCCACTGGGAGAAGGCTGCCCTGCCCCCATCTGATTCCAGCACAGGGCAGAATGCCTGGCGACCCAGTGACAGGGCGTCCAGGGACAATGTAGGCCCCCCAGAACCATACATCTTGAGAGAAAGTCCTCAAGATCAGAGAGGGGGTGCCCCCTGCCTAGCAGCTCTCGGGGTGGGGGGCACGGAAGCTCTGGGCTGTCCCCACAGGAAAGGGCTACAGCAGGTCAGAGAAACCACACACGGTCACCAAGCTCATGTACATCAGGTGTTCAGGACACTGGAGGGTTCAGAAGGCTGCATCAGGAGGCAGGAGACCTAGATCTGGGCCTCAGTCTTCCTATTCTAGGATGAGGCTGGAACTCAGATCACCTACATGCTCTTTCAGCTCCAATTCTGAGGCAGGGGCTCAGGGTAGGGGATGCAGAGAGGCTGGGACACTGGCCTGCTCCCGCCTGCCGAGCTTTGCCCCCCCCCCCGCCCCCGCCCACCCAGCCCGGTCCCCAGATCCCCACGGAACACCCCACCACACTCACTCTTCTTGCAGGAGGTGCATTTGCACTCCTTGCATTTGCAGGAGCCGGCGCACGTGCAGGAGCCACCTGCAAGGGAGAGGAGGAGGAGCAGGGAGCAGGAGAGTGATGTGGGAGCCACAGCAGTCGGCCAACAAGCTGCCCCAATCTCCAGCCTCCTGTCACTGCCCAGCCCTGGGAGCCCTTTTCTCACCCAGGGCAGGTCATTAAGGGAAGCGCCACTTTCTTCTGATGCTAGGAAAGGTAGGTCCCTTCCAGATTTGACTGCACAAGGAGGGTCCCAGGCTCCAGGCTCAGCCCAAGCAGGCCGGGTTGGGGGCCAGGGCCCTAGCTCTTGAACCCCGAGGATACAATGTCCCCACCTGCCATCAAGTCCCAGGCCAGCAGCCCCCGACCAACAGGGGACCTCGACGTGACCGCAGTACCCTCAACTCTAAACTCGAGGCACTGAAATGCTCTCCGGAGCTTGGCCAGGGACAACCCACAGCACGTGCTGACTCCGGGAGTCTCCTCCAGCTCCAGCTCCAAACCCCCGCCCCTCTAACCCCGAGGACACGCGCTCCGGGCCTGGGAAGCGTGCCCCCTAAGGCTCAGAGCAGGGGGTTCCTTACCGGTGGAGCAAGAGCAGTTGGGGTCCATTTCGAGTCGCGTCGAGGACGGAGGTCCAAAGCAGGCGACACGGAGAGACACCGCTGCGGGTTGGAGGCGTGGTGGAGCCCCAGCGCCGCGGACTCACTTTATAGGCGGAGCGGGCGGCCCGGGCGCAAAGGCCCCGCCCCTGCCCTTGCACCCGCCCCGCCGAGAGCGCGCGGCGCGCGGCGGCCTTGGCCGAGCTGTGTGCACCTGGCCGGGCCCGGCGCACGAGTCCCCGAGGGCGACTGCGCCGGCTGCGCACCGCGCCGAGGCGCTGCGCGCCGGGCGACACGCCGAGTCCCAGCCTCCCTGCCCGCCCCCTGTCGGCTCCCCGAGGTCGGCAGCCGCCCCTGTTCCCGGGTGTTCCGAGAACCCAGTGCCTGCGTCCTCGCCGCCTTCCCCACCCCGGGCCCCGTGCACGTGTCCCCGGGGTCGCCCTTTCCTGGAGCCCGTGTGCAGCCCCGGCCTCTCCCTCACGACCTGGGCCTGGGGAGGGGGGCCGGGTGGAGGAGGGTGGGTGTGCAGAGAGACCTGAGAGAGTAGTGTGCAGAGCACGGGCGGTGGATGTGCCCTTTGCCTCCTTTGGCCTGTCTTCTCCGTGTCCCCACATAGGGGCTGGGCTTTCAGGCCCTTTTATGATGTACACCGTGTGGCGGACACAGACCTCTGCGTCTTAACATTCTGCATGCCCGAACGGTTATATGCGCGCGATTGTGCGGGCCTTCTTTGCATTAAAACTAGTGCTCCCC
>NW_025411313.1:0-4909 GCF_002201575.2 Neomonachus schauinslandi | reverse complement strand
AAAACAATGGATCGTGGATCACTACATCAAAAACTAATGATGTATTGTATGGTGACTAACATAACATAATAAAATAAAAAAAAAATTCCAGTTAACATACAGTGTAATATTAGTTTCAGGTGTACAATATGGTGATTCAACACTTCCATACAACACCCATTATCTTTTTTTTTTTTAAACTCACATCTACAAATGGATGTGTATTAACATTGAGTAATAACATTATAGTTTATTTTTCCTAGCTTTGGCTTCTATAAATTTGTCAATGCATAATAATTTTCTTTGCTTATTCTTGTTCAGTAGTCTATAATCAAGGATTTGGCTACATTTTCTCATATTTAATCTAAGAAAGTTTTAATTTCAAAAAGTTCCTTGTACATGAAGCAAATATGTAAATAATTAGGAAAATTCATAAACCTAAGGATAAGTTTGTCATAGATTAATAAAAAATCCCAAATTAGAAACAAAAAATTGCACACTTTTGGCTTTTGAGATTCATTCTAATGGCTTTCAAATGTGTCTGCAGTTAAAACGTCTCCAGTAAAATGTCCTTACCAGAAAATTCATTGTAAGTTTATTTTTGATAATTCATGTAATTTCTCTCTTTCTGCAAATATTTATAAAAAATGACTAATAGCAAACATTGGGATTTGATTCATCTATTTAGAATAAATGTCTAGTTCTAGGGGTGAGTAGTCAAAGCATACAAACGTTGTTCATTTGAGTACTTTTGCCAGTATGAGTGGTTATGTTTCTTATTAGGACCTTTTATTTATTTTTTTTAATTAACATATAGTGCATTATTTGTTTCAGGGGTACAGGTCTGTGATTCATCAGTCTTATACAATTCACAGCGCTCACCATAGCACATACCCTCCCCAATGTCCATCACCCAGCCACCCTATCCCTCCCATCCCCCTCCATTCCAGCAATTAGGACCTTTTAAATCATTGCCAAGATGTTGATTCACAAATTCAGGAACTTCCCAGGTGAAATCTGAAACAGGTCCCTGTACAGGGAGGGCAGGCAGAGACCAAAGGAAGAAGCCATTCCACTTGGTAGAGGGCAGTTTTAATGAGCAAGGGAACTTACATACAAGGCTTATCCTGGGCAGCCAAAAAATGAGTAGATTTCCATACCTGATGGCCAGAATTTTTAAAAAATTTATTTAGAGACCTGAACAGGGTTCAGTCCCATATAACACACTGCTGTCTCAAGCTTGCATTCTTGAAAATGGCTCTCACTGTGGGAATAGTGAGCAGAGCATAATTCCAAGGACGGAGATGGGGGTGAGGAGTCTCTGATGGCAAAACCTGGCACTTGCTTGCCTTCATTTCCATCTCTGGAAATCCTTCACTGTTGCTTCTCAGAGCTGATTTTCCAATAGTAAGTCACAGTCTGTTTTGTTTTTTTTTGTTTTTTTTTTTCTTGCAGATAGCTACATGTAGAAACATACATATGGTGGTAATGGGGGGAGTATGTGGATTGTAAGAAATGAGCGAAACTGTGGGTCAGATAAAAAGCTGTCGAATACAAAAGCAGAATCGGTTTAGCAGTTTGTCATTCCAATGGTGACTTATTTAAACGATTAAATATTGTATGAACTTCAAAACTTTGGGTTTATTTTTAAGAAGCTTATTTATTTTTATGTGTATGTTTCATTTTCTTCCTCTTAGCAGAGGTTTGACTTCATCATAGGATACGCACCTATGATATTTATTAGCTCTCACCACCATGCAGATCCGTCATTCTAAGTTAAAAGCTGAAGTAGTTCTTCAGGCTAAATGCAATTTCTTTTAAGTGACTTGATTTGCATAACAATACCTGTAAACATTGACAGGTTACAAACTAGGGAGAGAAAAGGAAGAGTCCTTGTTTCCCACAGGGGGAAGGAAATTATTTTGAACTTTTTTATCAATGAATTTCTTGTAAATCTGGTAAATAGAATTTCTTGGGGCCAAATTGTTTAGCAAAAGGTTCATGAGGCCAGTAAGTCCTATATTTATGTTGCTAAATCTGCTTTAAGATATCCTAGACAGGGGTGCCTGGGTGGCTCAGTTGGTTTAGCTTCTACCTTTGGCTCAGGTCATGATCTTGGGGTCCTGGAATCAAGCCCCACATAGGGCTCCCTGCTCAGCAGGTGTCTGCTTGTCCCTCTGCCTCTCCCCTGCCTCTTGCGCTCCCTCATAAAATCTTAAAATATATATATACATATTTTATATATATATATCCTAGACAGCCCTGGGTGTTATAGGCAACTAATGAATCATTGAACACTACATCAAAAACTAATGACATACTATATGTTGGCTAACTGAACATAATAATAATAAAAAGAGATATCCTAGACAGAGACACCATGATATACTAAAAAGAGTAACAGATAAGGGAAAAAGTAATCCTGGGTACTGGTTCTGGTTCCATCATTGACCAGCTCTGTGATCAGACAAATCACTTTTCATCATTGAAAACCAGTTTCCTCAATATTAGAGATCCAGACTAGACAGTCTTGAGTCTTTTCCAGATCATCATTCTATGAAGTGCTCATCTTTCTTATTGTCAAAATCCCAAGCAAGGCAATTGCATATCTCCCTGATTAAGGCATCCCTCAACATGTGGAGTCAATTAGCATCTTGTGTATACCCAAGTAGCTTAGGATATGAGATAAAAGGGAGTTGCATCATAATAAGGGAGAATTGGAAGTGGGCCTCAATCTATGCATCTTCATTGGTTGCTCCATTATCTTGTCCCTGGTGTATGGAAAGCAAGTGGTATATTGACTAAGCACACAGGCTTTAGAGTCTTATGGTCTGAACTGGATTTCAGGATTCCCCACTTATGTATTTATTGTCAGACCTTGGTTATCTTATTTAACTTCTTGGGCTTAGGACCTACCTCATCAAGAAGTTGAGAGATCAGTTGAGACACTCCATAGAAAGAACATCTTCCTCCTGCTTTTCTATGGATACTTTGTTTCTAAGACCTATCCCCATGGTGATAACTGTGCTCATGTTACAAATCTTTCTTTCCTTTGATGCTCTGTGTTGGCTTCCATTGGAAGAGTCTTATGAGTTGCTCTTTCAGTTCTTACTGAAGCGGGAGAGCAAGGTTCTTGTCTCACAGAGTTGAAAAATGAATCTTGCAGACAAAGGAGAGTGGGTAAAGTGATAGAGTTTTATTAAGTGAGGATATAGAAAAAGCTCTCAGGAATGAGAGGGGTCCTGGTAGGGTTGCCAACATGAGCCTCTACTGACAGTCTTTTATTTAGAACCGACTAGGGAGCTTGTGGTCTCAACATTCTTGTGATATCTTGGTTTGAGCAAGGACTTGTAATAACATCTTTTTTTTTTTTTAATATTTACTTGAGAGAGAGAGAGATCATGAGCAGGGGGAGGGGTTGAGGGAAAAGCAGGCTCCCTGATGAGCCAGGAACCTGATGCAGGGCTGGATCCCAGGACCCTGGGATCATGACCTGAGCCAAAGTCAGATGCCAAACTGACTGAGCCACCCAGGTGCTCTGGTGATAACATCTTTAATGGCTGACTTCTTTTCAGGGTCTGGTTATTCTTTGTTGGTCACAGGTGACTGTCATAAAAAAAAAAAAACCCCCCCCCCCCCCCACCTAGGGCAGCGTGGTCTGGTATGTTCCCTTATCTCTTATTTCCTCACACCTCCACATTTTTGGGATTTCTGTGAGCCTGATCCCATAGCCCACTACCTCTCTCTCCCTACCTAGCCTCACCTGTCCCTTATTCATTGTTAAGTTGTTAAACAGTAGTACATTTCTTTATTCAAGAGTTTGTTCATCTGACTTCATGTTTATGGGTGGCAGTGTCTAAACACTTGCTGCCCTGCAGAGCTTCTCTAAGTGTGAAGAGTTGGAAGTGAGAAAAGGGCTATGCGGACACCAGACAAGCTATCCCTCTGCAATAGGGCTTCTGGGATGTTCACTGAAAAAAAAAGGTGTAAGCTGAGAATGTAACCATGGCTGAATCCTGGAGGAAAGCAGGCTTTTTAATATGTGCAAAAGTATTTAAGGATGAAAAGAGCCTTGCCTTTCTGGGTTAAACATCTGTGGTTTTATTTCTTTTCTTCCCAACTTTTAGATCCTATCTCCCTCGTATCTTTAGATCCCCATCCTTGAAGGCTATCAATTTTGTTCCATTTACTGTCCTTCCTCTTTTCATTACTATGTAAAGAATGCTCCAAAACATGCATTTGAATTTTTATGTAGTACTTATTTTATTATACTAATAAATCTTTTTGTTTGCCAAAGGCCCATAGCGGATGTGAAGAGTTTATATGTAAATTAAGAAAACACTCTGTCATTTTAATTACAAAGAACTATCTATAGGAGCAAATAAATGCTGGATGATAGGGTGGGAAGTGGGTTTTCTTCAGTTATTTCCATTGCTCAACCGAGGGTGGTTGTTTCATAGGCTCCAGTCTGGTTGAGCTTCCACTGCCTCAGCAGGAAAAAAGGGGGTCAATCCTTTTCTACATGCGATTTAAATACTCTTTCCTACCCAACTGTGACCTCACTAAAAACACCTATCATTGAAGCACATTGAAGTTTTCCATAATGAATTATAGTCTTTCCTTCGGTATAGTGGTTCTAAAATCTGGCTTTTATATTAGAATCAAGAGAGGAGCTTAAAACATCTCTGATGTTTGGCCCTCATCCCAGAAAAGAAAAAAATAATTAAAAATTGATAGAAATAGGGTCTTATCATCAGTATCTTTTAAAAGCTTCCAGGTGATTCTGTTTTGCAGGCAAATACTGAACAAATTGCTTTCTGAGGAATATGTTGTTTTTTTTTTTTGTAGTTTTTAATTTAATTATATTATGTTAGTCACCATATAATACATCATTAGTTTTTGATGTAGTGATCCACGATCCATTGTTTTC
>NW_025411312.1:0-4911 GCF_002201575.2 Neomonachus schauinslandi | reverse complement strand
TGCGCGCGATTGTGCGGGCCTTCTTTGCATTAAAACTAGTGCTCCCCACTCCAGGAGGTTCCCAAAGGGTAAGATACCCAGAAAGGAGGAACCCTTTTAGGGGACAGGGAGACCTGGCTTTACATAACAAAATAAGAAAGTGGTTATTTCCCTTTCAATATTCCAAGAATTACATAGCATTTAGTGACCTCCTCTTCGTCCTCCTCCGCTCCCCGCCAGGCATTGCCTGCCTAGGTCCCTCTTTTGGGCACTCCGCTGCAGCTCAGACAACAACGCGGTGAGCTCAGGCTTGGGGTTCCCTTCCTTTCCTTCTCCCCACCAAGGCAGAAGGGATGTGTGGGCACGTTTGTCCTGGTGCTCCTTTGCCTAAACTTTCTAGGGACTCTCCTCAGCCCTGCCCAATCACCCCACTCAGGGGGGGGGTTCCCAAGGGGGGGGGGCCCCCCCCCCCCCCCCCCCCCCGATCTTTTTAGGTGATAGGCCAACCTGGCATCAAATAACAAAGCAAGACAAGTGGTTCTGTCCCTTTCAGTATTCCTGAGAACTACATAGCCTGTAGTCTGTTCTGAGTGTCGCTTATCACTCGGTTCTTTGAACCCCAACAGCAATCCTAAAGGGGGGACATTAGTTATGAGCCAGTTTCCCAAAGTACACACAGTGCAAGGAGCTATTTGACTTTGCTTAACCTCTCTGGAAATTGGCACAATCACTTCAGCCCCTGCATGTTCACTCTCTCATGGTTCCTGTACAGATCAAATGACTTAAAGGATGGGAAAGACTCTTGTGTCTATCCAAATGCTGTGGCAGCCTCCTGTCCTGAGGGGCTTATTGCTGGTCATCCACACTCCCCCTTGTCCCAGGTCAGCAAACTTCCAATCCCAGCTCTCGCCTCCAACCCAGACTAATGCTTCCAAGCCAACGGGCCTTTCCCTGGAGCTTGTTGGGAACTAGTAGTCTCTCTCCTCAAATCTCAGTGTGAATAGAGTAGTTACCGTAATGGCCACTGTTTATTAAGCCCTAGTTAGAAGCCAGGCCACTATCTCATTTAATTTCCCACATTGCAAAGTAATCTCCTTTTTATACATGAAGAAATGGAGGCTCGGCAAGTACCAACAACTTGCCTAGGTCAGATGGCCAGGAAGTAGAAAAGTCGGCTGTGAACACACCAAAGCCCACGCCCTGGACACACACTGCCTTCTGAAATCCCCTTTTTACACCAGGCACCTGCCGGCAAGCCAGGTCCTGACTCCGGACCACATGACTCCCTTTTCCCTTTGATCAAACATCAAGTAGCATCTCCCTCCACAAATAGCCAGGGGGACTAACCGTTGGCATTAATTACAAGTCACTCAGGGCCTCACTCCTGCCTAAAAAACACCACCATGCCCTCCAAAGCGCAGAATCGGCCATCACCGTGCACAGGCAGCCGTGAAGTATTTCAGCTGGAACCAGTTCTCAGGTACCCTCCTTCTTGCTGGGAAATGGCTGAGCACCAGCCAAACCCGATGGATCCCCCGTGGGGATGTTGAGGACAGTGCTACTCAAGGTGGTCCACACACCTTGTGAATTGTTTCTAGTGCTCAACGCACACCCTCAATGAATAAATGCGTACTTTGCAATTTTTAAATTTGTTATTTTGTTCCTCATATACTTATTGAAATTTGTTGAATCAAACCTGGGGTTTGGAGCACCTGGGTGGCTCAGTCATTGGGTGTCTGCCTTCGGCTTGGGTCATGATCCCAGGGTCCTGGGATTGAGCCCCGCATCGGGCTCCCTGCTCGGCGAGAAGCTTGCTTCTCCCTCTCCCACTCACCCTGCTTGTGTTCCCTCTCAAAAAAAAACTGGGTTTTGCATATTATACCTGTTAAATTTTTTCTTAGCAATTTATTTCGCTAAAGTTTAAGTCTGTGTTAGAGAATAAAAATTGGTCCCTCAAGTGTTTTAGAAGCAAGCCCTGTATAGAAGTCTTAAAAGTGTGGAATTGGATTTCATCCCGAGTACTTTTTAAGATTTTAAGTAATCTCTACACACCCAGCGTGGGGCTTGAACTTAGAACCTGGAGATCAAGAGTTGCACACTCCGACTGAGCCGGCCAGGTGCCTCTCGTCTTGAGTATTTCTGAAGCCTAACATTGCTGAGGACCTAAGTTTGGCAGGGAATCCTGAGAGTAAAATAGAAGTTGAGAAGTTCTAGATCAACACTTCCAAGGAGAAGAGAGGGCAACTGTGTCGGCCCCATACCCTTATGTCATCCTGATACATTCATCTTCAGCCAAGAAAACTGACGGAGGGGCGCCTGGGTGGCTCAGATGGTTAAGCGTCTGCCTTCGGCTCAGGTCATGATCTCAGGGTCCTGGGATCGAGTCCCGCATCGGGCTTCCTGCTCCTTGGGAGCCTGCTTCTCCCTCTGCCCCCCTCTCTCTCTCTCTGTCTCTCATGAATAAATAAATAAAATCTTTAAAAAAAAAAAAAAAAACTGACGGAGAGGTCACCTGACTTGCATAAGGCAGTTTATTAGGGGCCAATCCTTGAGTCCAGAACCCAGGTCTCTGTACCAGGTCCAACGCCCACCCCAGCCACGATGGGTTTGGAGTCCTTATTTCTAAAGCACGCAAAGGAAAACAGCCAGCATAAATTCAACGATTTTTATTATAACTCATGTACTTCATAGAAACAGGAATGTAGCAAATGGGTCAGGTAGTACGAAAAATGTTTTAAAACTGCAGGTGTGTACACGTGGCTGTATTTACATCGGGCGCAGGCTCCCCCACATCAGGCACAGCAGCTGCACTTGTCCGATGCGCCTTTGCAGATGCAGCCCTGGGCGCACTTGGCACAGCCCGCGGGACAGCAGGAGCAGCAGCCTGGGGCAGGAAGGCCACAGGGTCAGAGCAGACATGGCCAGGGACCCCCCTTCCTAAGAGCAGGCCAGCCCAGGCCTTGCCCCCAGCCTCGGCGGACCCTGGCTTGATGGCAGGCTGTCTCTAGACAACTGAGTCCTACCCACTGGGAGAAGGCTGCCCTGCCCCCATCTGATTCCAGCACAGGGCAGAATGCCTGGCGACCCAGTGACAGGGCGACCAGGGACAATGTAGGCCCCCCAGAACCATACATCTTGAGAGAAAGTCCTCAAGATCAGAGAGGGGGTGCCCCCTGCCTAGCAGCTCCCGGGGTGGGGGGCACGGAAGCTCTGGGCTGTCCCCACAGGAAAGGGCTACAGCAGGTCAGAGAAACCACACACGGTCACCAAGCTCATGTACATCAGGTGTTCAGGACACTGGAGGGTTCAGAAGGCTGCATCAGGAGGCAGGAGACCTAGATCTGGGCCTCAGTCTTCCTATTCTAGGATGAGGCTGGAACTCAGATCACCTACATGCTCTTTCAGCTCCAATTCTGAGGCAGGGGCTCAGGGTAGGGGATGCAGAGAGGCTGGGACACTGGCCTGCTCCCGCCTGCCGAGCTTTGCCCCCCCCCCCGCCCCCGCCCACCCAGCCCGGTCCCCAGATCCCCACGGAACACCCCACCACACTCACTCTTCTTGCAGGAGGTGCATTTGCACTCCTTGCATTTGCAGGAGCCGGCGCACGTGCAGGAGCCACCTGCAAGGGAGAGGAGGAGGAGCAGGGAGCAGGAGAGTGATGTGGGAGCCACAGCAGTCGGCCAACAAGCTGCCCCAATCTCCAGCCTCCTGTCACTGCCCAGCCCTGGGAGCCCTTTTCTCACCCAGGGCAGGTCATTAAGGGAAGCGCCACTTTCTTCTGATGCTAGGAAAGGTAGATCCCTTCCAGATTTGACTGCACAAGGAGGGTCCCAGGCTCCAGGCTCAGCCCAAGCAGGCCGGGTTGGGGGCCAGGGCCCTAGCTCTTGAACCCCGAGGATACAATGTCCCCACCTGCCATCAAGTCCCAGGCCAGCAGCCCCCGACCAACAGGGGACCTCGACGTGACCGCAGTACCCTCAACTCTAAACTCGAGGCACTGAAATGCTCTCCGGAGCTTGGCCAGGGACAACGCACAGCACGTGCTGACTCCGGGAGTCTCCTCCAGCTCCAGCTCCAAACCCCCGCCCCTCTAACCCCGAGGACACGCGCTCCGGGCCTGGGAAGCGTGCCCCCTAAGGCTCAGAGCAGGGGGTTCCTTACCGGTGGAGCAAGAGCAGTTGGGGTCCATTTCGAGTCGCGTCGAGGACGGAGGTCCAAAGCAGGCGACACGGAGAGACACCGCTGCGGGTTGGAGGCGTGGTGGAGCCCCAGCGCCGCGGACTCACTTTATAGGCGGAGCGGGCGGCCCGGGCGCAAAGGCCCCGCCCCCGCCCTTGCACCCGCCCCGCCGAGAGCGCGCGGCGCGCGGCGGCCTTGGCCGAGCTGTGTGCACCTGGCCGGGCCGGGCGCACGAGTCCCCGAGGGCGACTGCGCCGGCTGCGCACCGCGCCGAGGCGCTGCGCGCCGGGCGACACGCCGAGTCCCAGCCTCCCTGCCCGCCCCCTGTCGGCTCCCCGAGGTCGGCAGCCGCCCCTGTTCCCGGGTGTTCCGAGAACCCAGTGCCTGCGTCCTCGCCGCCTGCCCCACCCCGGGCCCCGTGCACGTGTCCCCGGGGTCGCCCTTTCCTGGAGCCCGTGTGCAGCCCCGGCCTCTCCCTCACGACCTGGGCCTGGGGAGGGGGGCCGGGTGGAGGAGGGTGGGTGTGCAGAGAGACCTGAGAGAGTAGTGTGCAGAGCACGGGCGGTGGATGTGCCCTTTGCCTCCTTTGGCCTGTCTTCTCCGTGTCCCCACATAGGGGCTGGGCTTTCAGGCCCTTTTATGATGTACACCGTGTGGCGGACACAGACCTCTGCGTCTTAACATTCTGCATGCCCGAACGGTTATATGCGCGCGATTGTGCGGGCCTTCTTTGCATTAAAACTAGTGCTCCCC
>NW_025411311.1:0-4915 GCF_002201575.2 Neomonachus schauinslandi | reverse complement strand
GGGCCGGGAGCCGCTGCCGCTCTCGGTCAGCAGCGTCCGCTTGAGCGGCGCGGGCGCCTCGAGGCGCAGCGGCCCGGCGGCGGGCGGGCGGTCCCCGGCGGGCTTGCGCGCGCGGTGCGAGGGCCGGCGCCGCAGCTCGGACGTGAGCTCGTGCTTGAGGAAGCGGAAGACCTCCTTGGCCGGCCCGCGGCGCTCGGGCTCCAGGGCCAGCAGGCGCTGGAACATGCGCAGCGCGGGCTCGGTGAAGCGACGCCACTGCGACGGCAGCCCCGGCAGGCGGCCCCGCTGCCAGCGCACGAACTCCTCGAAGAAGGCGTCCGCGCCCGACGCCGCCTCCCACGGGAAGTTGCCGGTGAGCACGCAGAAGATGAGCACGCCGAAGGCCCACACGTCCACGCCCGTGTCCACCGCGAAGCCGTCGGCGCGGCCCGCCTGGCACACCTCGGGCGCCGTGTACGGGATGGTGCCGCTGACCCGCTTCACGCGGCAGCCCACGCGGCGCGTCATGCCGAAGTCGGCCAGCTTCACGCGGCGGCACTCGCGGTCGAACAGCAGCACGTTCTCGGGCTTGATGTCTCGGTGCACCAGCTGCCGCCCGTGCATGAAGTCCAGCGCCAGGCCCAGCTGCTGCACGCAGCGCTTCACCGTGTCCTCGGGGAGCCCCACCTGCCGGCACGGGGAGGGGGGGAGGTGGAGGGGGGAGTCGCGCTCAGGGACCGCCGCCTTCCCCCCCCCTCCCGACGGCGGTCCCCGCCCCGCCACCGCTCCCGCCTGTCAGTCCCCACTGCGGCCAGTCCCCTCTGCCCGTGGCCCTGCCTGCTGCCTCCCCCCATCCCACGGGGAGGGGGGTACGCCTGCCGCCTGCTCCCTCCCTGGCCCGCTAGTTTTCACCCCGCACCCTCCTCCCCGTCACTGCCCTGAGGACGCTCTCCCGCACCGTCTCACCACCTGCTGGCGGCAGCCATTGCGTCACTTCCCTTATAGGGACCCAAGGCTCTGAGAGGCCTTGCCACTCGCCCCCTGGGCGCCGGCGCAGACTCCCCCCCCCCCAAACACAGAGCCGGGAGCCTGGAGTCCTCCTGGCACTCTCCCCCCACTCCAGAGCACCTGCTCTGGGAAGCCCCTGGTGGCCCCGCTGCCTCGTCTCCCGTCTCCCCTCTCCGGGCCCCACTGTTCTGGTGTAGCTGCTGGCTCCGTCTGTCCTGGGGCCGGAGGACCCTCCCCGTGCCTGTGCAACCACACCAAGTACCTGAGGGGGAATGATGTCGAACAGGTCCCCTGCAGGCGCATACTCTTGGGCGAACACGTAGCAGTCCTCCGTCTCAAAAACCACGTCAAAGACCTTGATGATGAAGGGGCTGGAGGAGAGGCTGTTGGTGATGCTCACCTCCCGCAGGAAGTTCTTCAGCTTGGTCTTGCTCTTGTTCACAAACTTCAGCGCCATTTTCGTGCCTGACGGGGCAGCAGCCGCAGTGGTGAAGGCCCCTGACCCAGCGCTCCTGCACCCGACATCCCCAGGCCTGCCTGTCCGGGCCGCGAGGCCGCGGGGGTCTGTCCTCATCCTACTGGTAGGAAACTGAGGCCCGGCGAGGGGAAAGGACTTGCCGGAGGCCGTGCAGCGACTCAGGGGTCAGCCTGGGTCTCCTGCACCCACCTGCAGCCCTCGGTGAGGATGGCCTGCTCCTTCCTCCACGCTCTCCCTTTCTGCCTGACATACAACATACTGATTTCATCTGGTGGCTCTCCCCCCACCCCCGTCCCCCGCTAGGACGTAGCCCCCTGAGCACAGGAATCTTTGTCTCGCTCACTGCTGTATCCCCAGCGCCTACAAGAGTGTGGTGCATCGTAGCTGCTCAACGAATGTGTGTTGAATGGGTGGATAAGAAGGAATTAGACACTGAGAGGTGAGGGGCCACAAGGCCAAATGTCCCGGACTTTGTGCTTGGGTGGCCGTCTGTACCCCCCTGGGGGATGCACACGTATCCACAGAGCACTTACACATCACAGGCCCTCCCCTCGGCACTCCCCATTCACAACCTGCTTCTCCTAATGACCCTAGGAGGTGGGCCAGCCCGAATTGCTACCCTATTTTACAGAGGAGGAACCTGGGCACAGAGAGGTTAAGCCACTTGCCCAAGGTCACACAGAGAGCAAGTGGTTCCTCCTGCAGCTGTCAGTTGGCACGGAGCCCCCTGCCCCAGGTGTGTGCAGTTGTGGGAGCTCATGCAGTCCCTGTCCCTGACTGGCTGAGTGGGCGCCGCTGTGAGCCTATGCTGTGGGGAAGGCATCGTGCTCCTGGTTAAGCGAGAAGATTCTGGAGCTGATTAGTGGGGTCTCGTCCTGCCTCGAACCCTCTCCAGCTGCATGACCTTAGCTGAGTGACTGGATCTCTGGGTCTCAGTGTCTTCACCTGAGAAACGGAGATGGCCATACTGACCTCCCAGGGGCATCTCCCACCTCTCCTTAAGCATGGTGCCCTGTTTCCAAGGACGCACCCTCAGCCCTGTCCACTTCCCTGGGGTCAGCCCTGACTTCTCTCCTGAGCTCCAGATGTCCCAGGGTCAGCCCCTCAGCTGTCCCCAAGCAGCCCACCCTCCAGCCTGGGCCCTGTACCCCCTCTCAGGTCTCCCTGGGCCGCTCAGGCTGCATCTCTCCACCTGGACCACGAACTCTGTCTCCCTGCTGACCTCTTGGCTCCCGAAGAGAGCACCTGAGAGCCCCAGACAAGTCCCCACCCCTGCCTTCAAAACCGGCCGCCCTGCAGAGGCTCACCTGTGCCCTTGTAGGCCACGAGGTCGACCTTCCCATAGGTGCCCTTGCCTAGCTCCCGGACGAGTTCGTAGTGCTTGGTGACATCATTGGCGGCCAGGGTGCGGAGCGTCAGCGCCTGCATGTCTTCAGTGAGGAGCGGCACCCCTGCACCTAGCCCAGGGGCAGTCCCCGGCCCACAGCAGGGCAGGGAGCGGGGTGGCTCGGGCTCTGGGCAGCCCACGCTCATCTTCTCCCTGTTATGGGGGATATGGCATGAAATGTGACGTCAAGCCAGGGCCCCCTTGTCCACCCACCTCCTCCTTCCCCAGTACCTAGGGTCCCGGGATGCCGGGCTCAAGATGACCACAAGAGGGCGACAAGCATCTTTGCTGCAGCCCCGTTCCCCAAAGCTTCAGGGCCAGGCCTGAGCCAGCACTCCCAGCAGACACCCGCAGTCCCCACTTGGGTGCCACTGGCCTATCTGTCTCAGGCTGTCATTCAGACGCTGCGTCAGACAAGGCACAAGTGTTTATGTCACACAGAGACACTCCATATACCAAGTTCACACGGGGGCTCCTATTCATAGATATTGATCCACACCTGCTGTTCGCCAGAGGCTTGCTGTTCACAGCCGTGAGGACACAACATTAAACAGATCAGAATCCCACCCTCACGATGCCTGGGTGGCTCAGTCGGTTAAGCGTCTGCCTTTGGCTCAGGTCATGATCTCAGGGTCCTGGGATCAAGCCCCTCGTTGGGCTCCCTGCTCAGCGGGGAGTCTGCTTCTCCCTCTCCCTCTGCCCCTCCCCACCCTGTGCTCTCTCTCTCTCTCTCAAATGAATAAATAAAATCTTTTACATATAAAAAAAAAGAATCCCATCCTCATGGGACTTATGTTCCAAGGGGGGGGCGATGGACAATAAATAGTGAATACATGCATTATATATGCTCATAAAAGGTGATCTAGGCTTTTGAGAATGGAAGGCAGGGGGTGGGGAAGGTGAGGTCTGAAGGCAGGGATCACAGTATCAAATTCCTCACCCAAGTAGCGTCAGACAAAACTCTTGGCAGGATGGTGCAGATATGGCCACATACCCACCGTGGCCTTCCACCCTGCCCCTCCACAGACAACACCCCCCTGCTCAGGTCCACACAGCTACAGGTGCAGTCCCAGGGCCCCCCCCCACCAGCCTCACCCCACCCCGGACACAAGGCAGGGTGCTCGTCCCGCAAAGCCCCAACCCTCCCCATTCACAGCCTGACTGACCCCTTTGGAATCCACACAAACTGCACGCACCCGTCAGAGGTACTGAGTCTGTCCCCAGATGGTGTTGGGGGGCAGAGAGCTGCAGCAGGGAGAGTCCGGGGCTGGGTGACAGCGAATGCCCATCTGGGGCCTGCATTTCTTGTCTGTCAAGCGGGAGGGGGTTGGGCCGGGGAGCTGGGCTTCCAGAGCAGGTGTGCTCCTGTCTGTGTGTGTATCGGCAGGAGAGGCCAGCACTGAATCCTCTGGAAGCCGAGCCCCAGAAGCCTGCCTCCTGGCGCACCTCCTCTGCCCTCACCTCACTCCCTCCTACCTCCAATCCCAGGTGACTCAGCCTGTGCTCCCCCAGCCCCCACCCCTGCAAGACAGCCCAGGGCTCTGGGAGAGAAAGCAGACTTGGAGCCGGCCGGCCTGGCTTTGGGTCCAGCTCTGTCACCTGCTAGCTGGATGGCCTTGGGCAAGTACCTTCACCTTCCCTTGCCTTCGTTTTCCATCTATAAAAAGGATAGAATAGTGCCTTCTCCCTCCGGGCTTGTGGCTTGTTAAAGGACTTAGCCGTGGAGTGCTTGGTGCTCGGTACACAGTAAGCACTCTGTAAGGGCCAGGTGCCTTGTGCTCTCTCAGTGGTGGGTCTGTGTTCCCTCTAGCCGGGCCCGCGGAGGCTATGAGCAGGGGTGGGCTCTCCAGGAGCCCTGCATGCTCACCCTGGCCCAGCAGCTCCCCTTCCAGGCCCAAACCCTCTTCTCCTCCTCTGCCTTCCCCTTCCCTCTTGGCACGACCCAGCCTCCCACTTCACACAAAGAGGAGGAACATCAGGAGGGAACTTCCTGGCCTCCCACCCAGCCCCAAACGGAGCTCCATCTGCACGTCCTCCGGCTGGCTGGGGGAGCAGGGGGCCCT
>NW_025411310.1:4210-4916 GCF_002201575.2 Neomonachus schauinslandi | reverse complement strand
AAGGACACTTAGACCTTCCCCTGAAAGCAGGAAATACATCTCGCATGGAACAGGTACCCTCTCTGAAGCAGGACGTGAAGAGACTGCCTTATCCCCAGAGCTGGGGAATTTAGAGCCCAAAAGGCTTTAGAAACAACCCCTGTTACTTTTTACCATGTACTGCTCCAGCCCAAACTCTGTCTAGACTTCCTTACTAATCCAAGCTCCCAAAGCTCAGGGTTCTTTGTCCTGTCAATGCCTCACAGATTTATTGTCACTTTGTCTAAAATGGGTAAAACTGCATGCCTCGGTCCCTTCTTTGGGTCTCAGTTGCATTAGTGGGCCCCCAATCACTGTCCTATTAATCTGACTCATGCCATTTTAATTCTGAGTCCTGCTAAGACCTTGCGGGTAGAGAAGAACTTTCCCTCCCTTCATCAAGCCATAGTAGGAGGCTCTGAGTCTCCCCAAGGAGAAGACCTTACTTCCCACCACCTGCATCCCAACCTCTGGCCTTGGGGAGCATTGAGGAGGTTGGGGGGAGCCCCAACTGTGGGAGCCCAGAACAGGCTGCCTGGGTCAGGACCTGCACTGTGCAGTCCGGCTCTCCCTCGAGTCTGGGTGGGCCTGGGATCACGGGGCCCGCTATGGCCTTCTGACCTGGAAGAACCCAAGGCATCACAGGATCCCCCTTCTGTTGGGGGACTCCCTTGTGTTTCAAAGCCTG
>NW_025411310.1:0-4200 GCF_002201575.2 Neomonachus schauinslandi | reverse complement strand
ACATCACTGATCCTCAGGTATCAAAACCACAATGAGATATGACTTCCTACCTGTCAGAGTGGCTATTACCAAAAAGACAAAAAATAACAAGTGTTGGCGAGGATGTGGAGAAAATGGAACCCTCGTGCACTCTTGCTGGGAATGTGCATTGGTGTAGCCACTATGGAAGGTCCTCAAAAAATGAAACACAGAAATACTGTATGACCCAGCAAATCCACTTCTGGGTATATACATGAAGAAAACAAAGAAACACCCATCCGGAAAGATATACACATCCTTGTGTTTCTGGCAGCATTATTTACAAGGACCAAGATACTGATGCAACCCTAAGTGGCTGTTGATAAATGTATAAAGAAGATGAGGTATGTATACATAAGGAATATAACTCAGCCGGAAAAATGAATGCAATCTTAACATTTGCAACAACTTGAATGGACCTAAGAGTATTATGCTAAGTGAAATGAATCACAGAAAAACAAATCTACTAGGATTTCACTTATATGTGGAATCTAAAAAAACAAAAGAGTGAAACAAAACAAAACAGAACCAGACTCATAGAGGCAGGAAGCAAGCTGTTGGTTACCAGAGGGGGAAGAAGGGGTCAGGGGCAGATGATACAGGTGAGGGGATTAAGCGGTACAAACTTCGAGTTATAAAATAAACAGGCCATGGGGATGGAATATACACATAGGGAATATGGTCAATATAATTCCAGTCACTTTGTAAGATGACGGATGGTAACTAGACTTACCCTAAGGATCATTTCGTAATGTATAAAACTACTGGATCACTCTGATGTTGATCCACCTCAAACTAGAAGATAATGTGTATCAATGATACTTCAATTTAGCAATTGATTAAACTGAAGAAATACAAAATAAAACTGCTACCTCACAAAGATTCTGGGGCTGGGCTCCCCCTACCAAGCATACTGGGCAGTTGCTTGGGGCCAGGCCCCAGCTGCCCAAGACCTGCTGAAGGAGTGTGCCCTGCACATGCAGGGCTGCTCAGTGCAGGGTTCCCAGGGATCTGGAACAGGGCAAGGGTTTGCAGATGCTGGCGCTCGGGGTACAAGTGGTTTGTACAGTCACATGCCTTCTATGCAACAGCACAGCCTAGGCTCACCTTAGGCACAGCTGGAGGATACTGGACTAGCCAGGGCAAGGAAGGGCCACTGGCTGGCAATTCCTCCAATAAGAGACAGCTGGGCTGTCTGGCAAGGGAGACACCTGGGCCCCAATGAGGCAACCGGTCCAGACGTACTGTGCATGGACTGTGCCTGTGGGCCTAGCGGTTCAGGGTTGCCTGGGATCTGGAACAAGGCGAGTGTCCAGGTCATAGGCTCCGTCTCTACACGGATAAGGGGTATGTCTAACTTCAAGGCATAACCTGCAGAAATGAGCATAAGTTTCCCAAAGGCACAGCTGGAAGAGACTAGAATATATTCCCAGGGAGGTGCTAGTTGGCTGGAAGGTGATTCTTCCCAGAAGAGTCCTCTGGGTTCCCTGGTTCTGGAAGAGCCCTGGACCCGATTAGGCTACAAGTCCAAATAAGGATTTGCAGCTGCTGCCTCAATGTGATTCTCAGGGAATGAGCTGGGGACAGTGCTCCCCAAATCTGGGGCTGGAGGCCCTCCCACCTGCTCCGTGCTGCCCTGCAAGCAGGTGAGCTCCAGGGGAAGCTGGTGGCCTCTCAGGCTGAAGTCACACATTTCCCACTCTCGGGGGTCTTCATCCATTCTTGCTCACCACAAGTCCCTCTCCATTGGGTTGCTTGGGCCCCATGGTAGGAAGAAACTCACCGGCTGTGCCCGTATCACACTGTGCTCGGGCCTCCTGTGGAGGAGCAAGGACCTGGGCTTTGCTCACCTCACAGCCAGAGCAGGGCTGTCTCCAAACAGGCACCTAGAAATGCTGCAGGAAGGATGGATCCTGCCACCAAGTCAGGGATGGAGGAAACCAGGAGCTCTACTCAGGTAGAAATCTTGTAGAGTCAAAAACTCCACCTCCCAGCCTGTGGGAGGAGTCTCCCACATGATCCAAGCAGCCTCTATTAGAGAGCACACCCCTGTCCCTCACAGCTACTCCGGCCCGAGAGACCCTGTGATATCTAATCCCAAAGCAACCTCGGGGGCCAGCACTGATATGGGGAACAAAGGCAGAAGAAAAATTATTAAATTTCCTTATACCTACAGCCCACTGATAAACCCTTGAAACAGGCAGAGGGACATTCCTCTAGGGACTCAACTGCCTCTATTGATACTCTGCTAAGGGGGAAAGGCAACCCTGTCCCGAAAGCACCCCCAACCGCCAGATCCCGTAGGTCCAACTTTAGTATATAAAACTTCCTTTGGAAACTTTCTTTATCTCTAAACCCCCCAAGATATGTGTTGGTTATCACACCCCAAGCAGATGGCCCACCGATATACATCTGAAGGTTCTCATGACTCAGGTTTTATTAGGTGGTAATAAATTACCCTTTCCCAACAATAGCTAGCCCCCTCAAGCTCCTGGCAACCTTGCTTCCAAACTTCCTTAGAGACTTACCCTATCCCTAACCCCCTCCCAACTTGAAAGTATATAATGGGCCACTCCTCATGACCCCAGTGCAGCTCTTCCTGAGCTTTCATAAAACCACCTTTTTGCACCAAAGAGGTCTCAAGAATTCTGTCTTGGCCACTGGATTTGACCCCTAACGTTCTTTCCTACATCAGTCCCACCTCCCAGAACTTTCCCATCCTCCCACCTTGAGAGTGGACTTCCACTTTAATTAGGTGTTTGGTGCTTGCTACATCCCTGCTGACTGCCTCGATTCAAGCCCGGCTCAGATCCCTGCATGAATCTTCTCCTGGAGGATCCAGGAACTGAGACCTCCCTTCACACAATGCAGACTCAGGGGTAACAGCTTCAACTGATGCCTGAGGGCCACCAATTGGCACCTGCTGCCTCAGAATGATTGGGAGTGGGAGGCTCTCCCATCTTCTACACTGTGCAAGCATTTGGGGACAAGCACTAACTCCCCAGGCCCGGAGGGCCCCAGTGCCCAAGGTCTGCAGAAGGACTACATGCTGTGCATGTGCAGCTGTGCAGACCAGTATCGGGAGGGATCTGGAACTGGCAAGGGTCTGGGAGTCCTGATCACAGGATTCAGCTCTTGCAGGACCAAGTTGTGCCTAACTGGAAACTCTACTCGGCACAAGTGGGCATGGTCCCCCTGAAGGCCGAGTCGGAGGAAATGGTAGTGCCCTGCCTGCATCAGCCCAGCCCCCTGGCTAGGGTCTCCTTCACTGAGAGACTTGCTTACTGGTCAGCCAAGGCCACTATCAGGCAGTCAGTCCAAACAGGGACTGGTAGTCCCCAGTTTAAAGCTGCCCTCAGGAAGATTTGGGGGGCACTGGGCACTGTCCCCTCTGGAGGCTCTGCAGCTTTGGGGGACCAGCCTGAGCCTAACAGGCCCCAAGAGCCAAAGGCCAGCTAACAGAGTACATACTGCACATGTGTGGGAGACACAGGTCAGGGGAGCCTGGGATCTGAACCAGGGCATCTGTAGGGACATGCTGAGTTCTAGTAGTGAGCTACTGGGGGACCAGGACAGGGCCTAATTACAAGTGCTAGTCTGCACAAATGTGCCAATTCTTCCCCCTGAAGACACACCTAGAGGAATCTGGACTGCCCTGTCAGGCAAGGCAGTGCAGGATGGGTTGAGATTTCCTCCAGTAAGAGACACCCAAGAGCCTTGATTATGGTAGCCCGGGACCCCATCAGGCAGCCAGTCTAAGTGGGGAGTGACTGAGCCAGGTTGAAGCTGCCACCTCAGAAAGAGTTTTGGGGAGTGAGCTCTGTCCACCCTGGGAACGCTGCAGATTCAGGGGACCCGACTAAGCCCAACGGGCCTGGTAAACCGGGGCAGCCCAACACTGCTGGCCGACAGGGTAGACACTCTTGGCACACACTACTTGTCTCTCCTGGTTTAGCACCCCATATCCTCTCCTGTCTTTACCTGCTAGACCTAACCGGCTATCACCTGCATGTCTCCATACTGATTGTCTGCATCATATTATGCATACATCTTGGATTTCTTTCCTGTCCTTTCCTTTCCTTTGCTTCCCCTCCCTCCCTCCCTCCCTCTCTTCCTTCTTCTTTCCTCCTTTCTTTCTTTCATTCTTTGTTTCTTTCTTCTTTCTTTTCTCTCTTTCTCCCT
>NW_025411309.1:0-4924 GCF_002201575.2 Neomonachus schauinslandi | reverse complement strand
CCCCCATTTTTGATTGCACCTCATTAATAGCCTTTTTGATTTCTACTTGGTTGGATTTTAGTTCTTTTACTTCTCCAGAAAGGGTTTCTCTAATAACTTCCATATTTTTTTCAAGCCCAGCTAGTATCTTTAAAGTGATGATTCTGAACTCTAGATCTGACATCGTACTAATGTCCGTATTGAGTAGGTCCCTGGCAGTCGGTACTACCTCTTGTTCTTTTTGTTGAGGTGATTTTTTCCATCTTGTCATTTTGTGCAGAGGAAAATAGATTAATGAGAGAACAAAATGCTAGCAGAGTAACAATGTCCCCAGAAAATATACTCTAAACAAATCAGAAAAGACCTGAAGCAGTGGGAAAAGAAAGGGAAAGAGAGAAAAAAGAAAAAGATAAAGATAAAAACAAAAACAAACAAAACAAAACAACAACAACAACAAAAAAAACAGAATGTGATCAAATATGATCAGGCTGGTATACAGATCAGTGCCACACACTAGATTTGGGGTGTATTTTGGTCTTTTAGAAGAATGTGCCTCCCAAAATTTTAAAGAAAGAAAAACTTATATATGTACAAAAATAAGCGTTGATATGATGAAGGGATGGAATATGACTGTAAAGATGGAAATTATAAAAAAAATTTATAAAAGGAATTGATAAGAAGTTTTTTGAAAAAAGAAAGAAGAGGATTTAAAAAAAGAAAAAAGAAAAAAAAAAGGGAGAGGATGTGATCAGGCAGGGGAATAGAAAACACCATATACTAGAGATTTAGGGTATATTTTAATCTGTTAGAAGAAACTATCTCAAAATTTTAAAGAGAGAACAACTTATATATATAAGCCAAAAATATGGGTCACTACTATGAAGGGATAGAATATGACTCTAAAAATGAAAAATAAAAATGTTTTTTTTAAAAAAAAGGATTGAAAAGATGTTGGTTGAAAAAGGGAAAAAGAAAAATTCAAAAAGAAAAAAAAAGAAAAAAAGACAGTTAAAAAAAAAATTAACTTTGAAAGACTAAAGAATCATGGTTAAAAAGCCATGAATTCTATGTGCAGTACTCCCCTAGCGCTGGAGTTCTGCCGTTCTCATTGATCGGTAAACTTGGTCTTGGCTGGCTGTTCTTGCTGATCTTCTGGGGAGGGGCCTGTTGCCGTGGTTTCCAAATGTCTCTGCCGGAGGCGGAATTGCCCCGCCCTTGCCCCCTCCCGGCTAAGTAATCTGCTCGGGTTTGCTCTCCGGGGTTTTTGTTCCCTGCGAGCTTTCCATACAGCTTTGGAGGCGGAGAGTGAAAATGGCTTTTCTGATGAGAGAGTTGTTGCTCTTCTTTTCTTCGATCTCCTGTTGGGTTTGTAGGTGTTCAGAATGGTTTGATCCCTATCCAGCTGAATTCCTGAGAGGAGACGAAATCCAGGTCTCCTACTCCTCTGCCATCTTGCTCCGCCCCCCCCCACCAATAAGTCATTTCTAAAATAGAAGTCTTTATACAAAACATTCACATTTTTTTTTTCAAACCCAGCTTTGTTTCTTTCATGAGGCTCTTCTCAAGAACTGCTTCTCAAGTCTTAGACAAGAACATCTTGAGAGTAAAACATCAAACTCTCCAATAATGAGCCAATACTTAATGTTAACTTACTTGAGATCAAGTAAGGAAGATTTGAATGAGGTTGAACCAATAGGGGCAATTACTATTGCTCCTCTCCTGGGTGTTGTAACCATGAGTCAGGTGGTGATTGTTCAGGCTTCCATGGTTTCACCTGTTTTATGAAGTTTATAGTTCCAAAGTGTCATATCCTAGGGAGAGTTTAGACTCCCGGTGAGAGAAACAGGATCATCACCAACATTATGGACTAGGTATACTCCATCAAGCATTTTTTTAATGTATAATAATGCTTCAGTGCAGATGCCTGTGTCTTGCCATGTACAGTTGTTATAATTGGAATTGTACTCTATATCTAAATAGATCAATTGAAGCACAGCTATTGAAAAAAGAAAATGAATTTCCTCACCCATATGCCATTCAAGGACACCATTCTTTGGTGGCACAGTGAAGGACTCTGAGGACACAAGGACAAAAGCAGAAGTGAGACTCATCTATTTAATACTGCTTAGAATAGATATAGAACCTCTCCCAGATAATGAAATAATAAAGAAATGCTTTGCAATATATTATCCAAAAAAAGAAAATAAAGTTAAGAAATAAAATGGAAGATGGGGTGCCTCGGTGGCTCAGGCATTTAGTGTCTGCCTTCGGCTCAGGTCATGATCCCAGGGTCCTGGGATTGAGCCCACATCAGTCTCCCTGCTCTGTGGGAAGCCTGCTTCTCCCTCTCCCACCCCCCCTGCTTGTGTTCCCTCTCTTGTTGTGTCTCTCTCTGTCAAATAAATAAATAAAATCTTAAAAAAAGAAAGAAAGAAAATGGAAGAAAAGAATAGGGGAAAAATAAAAGATCTACAGAATATAGAAGATAAGGTAAAAAATAATCAAGGATTAAAAAAAAGAAAGAAAGAGGGGAGGAAAAGAAGAAAGGGGAAAAAAGAAAAAAGTCTCTCTGGAAGTCTTTCCATATATCCCATGCTAATTAATAATATTATGAATTTGAAAATATGGCATCATGCTTTATGAAAGCAAACATGGCTATAAAAACAAGAACCAGCTTTGCTCTTTCAATCTGAATGAGTCTTATGCCTTGGAGCCAATTCTTTTAGAGCCTGAAGTTTTCTCTTTCTTGTCACTTTGGCCCATAAAACCAACAACTTTGGGGGGAGGAGCAAGATGGCAGAGGAGCAGGAGACCTAAATTTTGTCTGCTCCCAGGAATTCAGCTAGATAGGGATCGAACCATTCTGAACACCTACGAACTCAACAGGAGATGGAAGAAAAGAATAGCAGCAACTCTCTGAACAGAAAAGTGACCACTTTCTGGAAGGTAGGATGTGCGAAGAAGTGATCCGAGGCGATATTCGGGAAGATCGACGACAGGGGAGGGGGCCTCCATCAGCCAATATCGGCAAGTGATTGAAAGCAGAGCACAAAATCAGAACTTTTAGAAGTCGGCTTTGCTGAGAGATGTCACTCCAGTGGCTAAGCAGGGGGTGGAACCCTCACTGGGACACTGTGGTCTCAGAACCCTTGGGATCACAGAAAGACCGGGGGTGCCTGAGTGTGGCAGGGGTCCCAGGTATCAGAGCAGGGAAGCCGGCTGCAAAGAGAGAGCCGAGGAGTGGGCTTTCAGCTTGGGGTTGTCATAAACCGTGATCTGTGGCACAGTTGGGCCACTGCTCCTCCAGCAGTGACCCAACCAGCGGCAGATCCAGGAAGACTCCCCTTTCTCCCCTGGGAGGAGCCACGCGGGAGTGCACCGCAGGGATCTGCTGGGTTTGGAGACTCCAAACGGGGTCATGTGCCAGAGATAGAAATGCTCAGTCACAGGCCAGGTGAGCAGGGAGTGCGGCCAGAGACCAGGGAGATGGGAGTGACTGATTGCTCTTCTCTGGGGGTGCACTGAGGAGCGGGGCCCTGAGTTCTCGGCTCCGCTGGAGTGGAGATTGGGAGGCCGCCATTTTCACTCTCATCCTCCAAAGCTCTATGGAAAGCTTACAGGGAACAAAATCTACAGAGAGCAAACCCAAGCAGATTACTTAGCCGGGAGGGGGCAAGGGCGGGGCAATTCTGCCTCCAGCAAAGACATTTGGGAACCACGGCAACAGGGCCCTCCCCCAGAAGATCAGCAAGAACAGTGATCCAAGACCAAGTTTACCGATCAATGAGAAGGGCAAAACACCAGTGCTAGGAGAATACTGCACATAGAATTCATGGCTTTTTTCCCATGATTCTTTAGTCTTTCAAAGTTAATTTTTTTAACTTTTTTTTTAAAATTTTTTTCCCTTTTTCAACCAACATCTTATCAATCCCTTTTTAAAAAAATCTCTTTTATTTTTCATTTTTAGAGTCATATTCTATCCCTTCATAGTAGTTAACCTTACTTTTGGTATATATATATATATAAATATATATATATTTATAAGTTGTTCTCTCTTTAAAATTTTGGGATACAGTTTCTTCTAACAGACCAAAATATACCCTAAATCTCTAATGTATGGCTTTGTTCTAGTCTCCTGCCTGATCACATTCTCTACCTTTTTTTTTTTTAAATCCTCTTCTTTCTTTTTTTAACCAACTTCTTATCTTATCAATTCCTTTTATAAAATCTTTTATAATTTTCAACTTTACACTCATATTCCATCCCTTTATCATATTAATCCTTATTTTTGAACATATATAAGTTTTTCTTTCTTTAAAATTTTGGGAGGCACTTACTTCTAACAGACCAAACTACGCCCAAAATCTAGTGTGTGGCACTGATCTATGCACCAGCCTGATCATATTTGATCATATTCTGGGGTTTTTTTTGTTTTGTTTTCTTTTATCCTTCTCTTTTTCTTTTTCTTTTTTTTTTTGTTTTCTTTCTTTCCCTTTCTTTTCCCTGGTTTCGGGGCTCTTCTGATTTGTTTAGTGTATATTTTTCTGGGGACGCTGTTACCCTGTTAGCATTTTGTTTTCTCATTCATGAATTCTCCTCTGGACAAAATGACAAGATGGAAAAAATCACCTCAAAAAAAAGAACAAGAGGCAGTACTGACTGCCAGGACCTAATCAATATGGACATTAGTAAGATGTCAGAACTAGAGTTCAGAATGATGATTTTAAAGATACTACCTGGGATTGAAAAAAGCATGGAAGATATTAGAGAAACCCTTTCTGGAGAAATAAAAGAACCAAAATCTAACCAAGTCAAAATCAAAAAGGTTATTAATGAGGTGCAATAAAAAATGGAGGCTCTAACTGCTAGGATAAAAGAGGCAGAAGAGAGAATCAGTGATATAGAAGATGAAATGATGGAAAATAAAGAAGCTGAGAAAAAGAGA